>NC_092159.1:17447560-17460060 GCF_045791955.1 Oncorhynchus clarkii lewisi
TTTCTTGGGGCATCACATTTTCCGCCCGATTTGATAGCCCAGGTACTCCACGTCGGTGTAGCCCTGCTTGCACATGTGGGCTGGTGCGGGCGTAAGACGTGGTCCATGAGTCGCTGGAAGGTATAGCCCCCCCAGGGTGGAGAAGGCCGTCTTCTCCTGGGAGGCTGCTGCCAGCGGCACCTGACAGTACCCCTTTGTCATATCCAGGGTGCTGATGTATCTTGCCTTCCCCAAGTGGTCAATCAGTTGGTCCACCCAGGGTATGGGATAGGCATCAAATTTACTGACCTCGTTCAGGCCCCGGAAGTCGTTGCAGAAGCGTCCGGTTTCGGTACCAGCACTTTAGGGCTAGACCACTCACTGTGGTACTCCATTACCTCCATCTCTAGCATTGTCATCACTTCCCGCTGGACCCCCACCCTCCGGGCTTCTGGTATCCGGTATTACCATTTGCGGAATTTTTCTCATGGAAGTGTGTGGATATGATGTTCCACAAGATCCGTACGCCCCAGGACCTCAGAGAACATGGCCGTATTCCAATGGACCAATTCTCGGAGTGCTTGTCATTGAGTCGGGCAGAGGTCTTCCCCCATGGAAACAGAGGACGGGTTCTGCTGTGGCCGGGTCCACGTTGCACATATCGCCTCTCGTGCATGCCACTTCTTCAGTAGGTTCACATAGTAAAGCTCAACGATGTCGAAGGGCCCATGTCACATTGCCAGGAATTTGCTCTCCATTGTGGCGATCAGCACCAAGAACTTCTCACCTGGGTGGAACTCTCGTGGTACCGAGAAAATCAGGTGGGGCAGCAACTGGTCCCAGTTCCTCCCCTCTCTCTCGATGACCTTCTTCAACATCTGCTTTAGGATCTTATTGAAGCATTCGACTAGCCCGTCCGTTTGTGGATAGTACACACTGGTTCTCACCTGTTTATTTGTAAAAGATTGCAGACATCTTTCATTACACGAGACATGAATGCAGTGCCCTGGTCCGCAGCATTTCCCGCAAAATACCCATCCAACTGAATAAATGGAAGAGCTCCCGTGCGATACCTTTTGCTACCGCCGTGCATAACGGGAATGCCTCTGGATACCGGGTGCTGTAATCCATGATTACCAGGATGTATTGGTGTCCCCCTCAATGTCTTCACTAACAGATCCACTAGATCCATCGCCACCCGCTCAAACGGCACCCATATAATGGGCACGGGAACCAAAAGGTTTCGATAATAAATAAAAAAAAGTTTTTAATTTCACCTTTATTTAACCAGGTAGGCTAGTTGAGAACAAGTTCTCATTTGTGCCCTCTGGGCTGTGATATGGCACTCTGGGCAGGTATGACAGTAGTCCTCCACAGGGCGCTTAACTCTGGGCCAGTGGAACTGATTCCTGACCCGTTCCCTGGTTTTCTCCATCACCAGCAAGACAGTACTAATATACTGGGTGGGTGTGAGTAACAAGTCTTTTGTCTCCCCATTGTGCTTTACTACCTGATACAATGAATTATGCTTGATGGCGAATTGTGGATAGCGCCACTCTCTTACCTCGGGTAACAGCGCGCCGTCCACCATAATCACCTGGCCCCTCGAGGTTGGGATTGTCTAATTGGGCCGTCCCAAACTGGCCTGTGAGGATTCCCGTGTCAGGGGGTCCGTCTGGGGCCTCCACCTCCATAAAGGGAAGCCTGAGGTCCTCCTCGGACAATGGCCCGCTTCCGGGCGTGGGGTCGTCTCCCTCCTCATGGTCAAACTCAGGCCCAGTGGACACCTCTCACCGCAGGGCTTGGGTTGTGCAGGCGACCGTCCTTTTTCCTCTCCTTCCTTCCTACCTCACACCTCCCTCATCCACAGTGCCTGGAAGAGAGGGAAATCTCTACCGAGGAGAATGGGCACAGGCAGGTTAGTTACAGCCCCTACGCGGATCTGCCAGCATCCCAGCACATCTCTTTGTCCCCCGGTTCATCTTTCCTCTCTCGTGTGAGCCACTGCGGTTGGGCCAGGGTCACCATGCTGCTGGAGGCCAGCAGAGCGCTGTTGTCGACGCAATCAATTCGTAATGGAACCATCAGAGGGTCCGCCTCAGTTTGTGCCCAACAGGAGGTGAGATAACTCGCCATACGGGTTACCCCAGAGCTGGGGGATGCGGAGGGCATGGACTCCTCCCGGTGGGGCAGTTCCACACAAGGTGTCCCGGCTCACCACACACATAGCAGCACCTCTGATCTAGGTCTAGCAGTAGACGTCGTCGTCAGTTTGCGTCGCCCTCCCGCTTCACGGCCTCGGCTGGTTCGTCTGGGCCCACTTCAGCCTCTCGCCTCTCTGTGTGTTTCTTCCCCCTCCCCCGTCCTCTCTCTCGGCCCAGGCCCCTTTCAGCTGGTCCTGGGTGTTCTGGTGGGTTTCCACAGCAGTCAGCAATTCCTCCAGGCTCTGGGAGTTCTGCATGCCTGCCGCCTTCTTCATCTCGTAAGAGGGTCCGAAGGTACCGATCCAGGACGACCTTATCGATTATCGGGAGGGACGGTACATCGGTCAGTAGCCAGCCCCTGGTAATGTGCACCAGGTCGCTCATCTGAGCGCAGGTGGAGATGGTGGAGTCACAGGCCCAGTTGTGGACCAATAGTGCACTGGGTGCGATGCTGAATCCATACCGGCTCAGGATCTCATGTTTGAGTCCCTCATAATTCGCTGCCTGATAGTAGGCATTCTCAGCCATCCCGGAGAGTTGGGGTGCCAAAAGGCTGGCCCACTTGGGCTTGGGCCATCCTTCCCTCTGTGCTGTCCTCAGGTGCACAAATATGTTTCCATGTCATCTACCTCCATTATCTTGACCAGGAACTGATTCGGGCCAGACTCCTGAGATATACCACCCTTCAACTGGGCTCCTCCGCTATCAGTCTAAGGTTTTTAGCTTCGTGCCTCTGGAAGCTTTGTTCCCCTCTGAGGCTCACTCCTTGCCTATCTCTTTGTCTTCCTCGCGGTGTCCCAAGGTGTTCCCTTTATGTGGCCTGCACGGCTGGTTGGCACTCTCCCCTAATTACCTCGGGTGCCCAGCCTGTGTACTCCCAGCAGAGTACACAACGTTGCGGCACGTCCCTCCCCTCTATCACCAACCCCTGGGGTAGACCTCCTGGATACCACAACCTTCTTATATAGCGCCCCGAAATACCATATCTGACTGGACAAGTCCAGAATAACAAATGTCATTTAGCACCACTCTCACATTACACAGAGTGATAACTGAATGTAGAGTTGTAAACACTATAGTCTAGGAGGTCCTATGGACTGTAGCAGCTGTCCAGCGAAGACAAGAAAACTGGTCTCTGCACCACTTTAACAGATGTGATTGTACTTCCTAACTCTCTTGCATTGTGTTTTTAAAGAAATGACTGTCCAGCCAGCGATCCCAGTTGATTGGTGTTTATTATGATGATAGACACAAGGGAGCACATTAGATATGCAAGAAAACAGTATGCTGATGGCTGTAGGTTCGTGATTCATCTGTTAGCATGGAAATAACTGTGAATTAGCAGGAAGCTTACAATTAGAGCAGGCTAGCTAACTCGCTCTTACAGCCATAACATACAAAAGCACAACCCAGGATGCCCCCAATATCTAACAGGTTGCGTACACCCACATATATACCTATCAGGACATGGACATAGTGAACACATTGTAAATATGAAAATAGAATCCAGTATTTCAGAACGTGACCTACCCCTTGCATGTCAATATCAGACTAGGAAGAATTTACTTTCACGACCTCCCTCTATCTGCAAGCATCACCAATGGCATAACACCTTATTGACATCTGACTTGAACCAACCAATTAGAATACATAAATATCAAATACATATTTCCGCAATGTCAAGTGGAAACATAACCAATCCTGTTACAGGAGTACTAGGTTTAGATGTGGTTTTTGTTTCAATTTTCACTTCAGCTCATACTGTAACGGCCGTTGGTGAAAGAAGGTGAGGACCAAGGTGCAGCGTGGTATGTGTTCGTCATTTTTATTTAACTGAACACTGAATAACCAAAACAACAAAGGAACAACCGAACCAGCTCCGTCAGGTGCGAAACACACTAAACAGAAAATAACTACCCACTTAGGTGGCGCCTCTGGGGCGGGGACCCTCGCCGCCAACCCTCGCAGAGGGCCCCGGACAGGCAGACAACTCTGGCAGCGCCGGACAGGCGGGAGACTCTGGCAGCGCCGGACAGGCAGGTGACTCTGGCAGCGCCGGACAGGCGGGAGACTCTGGCCGGACACGCAGGAGACAGGCGGGAGACTCTGGCAGCGCCGGACAGGCGGGAGACTGGCAGCGCCGGACAGGCGGGAGACTCTGGCAGCACCGGACAGGCGAGAGACTGGCAGCGCCAGACAGGCGGGAGACTCTGGCCGGACAGGCAGGAGACAGGCGGGAGACTCTGGCAGCACCGGACAGGCGGGAGACTCTGGCCGGACAGGAGGGAGACAGGCGGGAGACTCTGGCAGCGCCGGACAGGCGGGAGACTGGCAGCACCGGACAGGCGGGAGACTCTGGCAGCGCCGGACAGGCGGGAGACTCTGGCTGCGCCGGACAGGCGGGAGACTCTGGCAGCTCCGGACAGGCAGGTGACTCTGGCAGCGCCGGACAGGCGGGAGACTCTGTCCGGACAGGCAGGAGACAGATGGGAGACTCTGGCAGCGCCGGACAGGCGGGAGACTCTGGCAGCGCCGGACAGGCAGGTGACTCTGGCAGCGCCGGACAGGCGGGAGACTCTGGCCGGACAGGCGGGAGACAGGCGGGAGACTCTGGCAGCGCCGGACAGGCGGGAGACTGGTAGCGCCGGACAGGCGAGAGACTCTGTCCGGACAGGCAGGAGACAGATGGGAGACTCTGGCAGCGCCGGACAGGCGGGAGACTCTGGCCGGACAGGAGGGAGACAGGCGGGAGACTCTGGCAGCGCCGGACAGGCAGGTGACTCTGGCAGCGCCGGACAGGCGGGAGACTCTGGCCGGACAGGCGGGAGACAGGCGGGAGACTCTGGCAGCGCCGGAGAGGCGGGAGACTCTGGCAGCGCCGGACAGGCGGGAGACTCTGGCAGCGCCGGGCTGGAGGGAGACTCTGGCAGCGCCGGAAAGGCGGGAGACTCTGGCCGGACAGGCGGGAGACAGGCGGGAGACTCTGGCAGTGCCGGACAGGCGGGAGACTCTGGCAGCGCCGGACAGGCGGGAGACTCTGGCAGCGCCGGGCTGGAGGGAGACTCTGGCAGCGCCGGAAAGGCGGGAGACTCTGGCAGCGTCGGACAGGCGGGAGACTCTGGCAGCGCCGGACAGGCAAGTGACTCTGGCAGCGCCGGACAGGCGGGAGACTCTGGCCGGACAGGCGGGAGACAGGCGGGAGACTCTAGCAGCGCCGGACAGGCGGGAGACTGGCAGCGCCGGACAGGCGGGAGACTCTGGCCGGACAGGCAGGAGACAGGCAGCGCCGGACAGGCGGGAGACTCTTGCAGCGCCGGACAGGCGGGAGACTCTGGCAGGAGACAGGCGGGAGACTCTGGCAGCGCCGGACAGGCGGGAGACTCTGGCCGGACAGGAGGGAGACAGGCGGGAGACTCTGGCAGCGCCGGACAGGTGGGAGACTCTGGACGGACAGGAGGGAGACAGGCAGGTGACTCTGGCAGCGCCGGACAGGCGGGAGACTCTGGCAGCGCCGGACAGGCAGGTGACTCTGGCAGCGCCGGACAGGCGGGAGACTCTGGCAGCACCGGACAGGCGAGAGACTGGCAGCGCCAGACAGGCGGGAGACTCTGGCCGGACAGGCAGGAGACAGGCGGGAGACTCTGGCAGCACCGGACAGGCGGGAGACTCTGGCCGGACAGGAGGGAGACAGGCGGGAGACTCTGGCAGCGCCGGACAGGCGGGAGACTGGCAGCACCGGACAGGCGGGAGACTCTGGCAGCGCCGGACAGGCGGGAGACTCTGGCCGGACAGGCGGGAGACAGGCGGGAGACTCTGGCAGCGCCGGACAGGCGGGAGACTGGTAGCGCCGGACAGGCGGGAGACTCTGTCCGGACAGGCAGGAGACAGATGGGAGACTCTGGCAGCGCCGGACAGGCGGGAGACTCTGGCAGCGCCGGACAGGCAGGTGACTCTGGCAGCGCCGGACAGGCGGGAGACTCTGGCCGGACAGGCGGGAGACAGGCGGGAGACTCTGGCAGCGCCGGACAGGCGGGAGACTGGTAGCGCCGGACAGGCGAGAGACTCTGTCCGGACAGGCAGGAGACAGATGGGAGACTCTGGCAGCGCCGGACAGGCGGGAGACTCTGGCCGGACAGGAGGGAGACAGGCGGGAGACTCTGGCAGCGCCGGACAGGCAGGTGACTCTGGCAGCGCCGGACAGGCGGGAGACTCTGGCCGGACAGGCGGGAGACAGGCGGGAGACTCTGGCAGCGCCGGACAGGCAGGTGACTCTGGCAACACCGGACAGGCGGGAGACTCTGGCAGCGCCGGGCTGGAGGGAGACTCTGGCAGCGCCGGAAAGGCGGGAGACTCTGGCCGGACAGGCGGGAGACAGGCGGGAGACTCTGGCAGTGCCGGACAGGCGGGAGACTCTGGCAGCGCCGGACAGGCGGGAGACTCTGGCAGCGCCGGGCTGGAGGGAGACTCTGGCAGCGCCGGAAAGGCGGGAGACTCTGGCAGCGTCGGACAGGCGGGAGACTCTGGCAGCGCCGGACAGGCAAGTGACTCTGGCAGCGCCGGACAGGCGGGAGACTCTGGCCGGACAGGCGGGAGACAGGCGGGAGACTCTAGCAGCGCCGGACAGGCGGGAGACTGGCAGCGCCGGACAGGCGGGAGACTCTGGCCGGACAGGCAGGAGACAGGCAGCGCCGGACAGGCGGGAGACTCTTGCAGCGCCGGACAGGCGGGAGACTCTGGCAGGAGACAGGCGGGAGACTCTGGCAGCGCCGGACAGGCGGGAGACTCTGGCCGGACAGGAGGGAGACAGGCGGGAGACTCTGGCAGCGCCGGACAGGCGGGAGACTCTGGACGGACAGGAGGGAGACAGGCAGGTGACTCTGGCAGCGCCGGACAGGCGGGAGACTCTGGCAGCGCCGGACAGGCAGGTGACTCTGGCAGCGCCGGACAGGCGGGAGACTCTGGCGGGAGACAGGCGGGAGACTCTGGCAGCGCCGGACAGGAGGGAGACTGGCAGCGCCGGACAGGCGGGAGACTGGCAGCGCCGGATAGGCGGGAGACTCTGGCAGCGCCGGAGAGGCGGGAGACTCTGGCAGCTCCGGACAGGCGGGAGACTCTGGCCGGACAGGAGGGAGACAGGCGGGAGAATCTGGCAGCGCCAGACAGGCGGGAGACTGGCAGCGCCGGACAGGCGGGAGACTCTGGCAGCGCCGGACAGGCAGGTGACTCTGGCAACACCGGACAGGCGGGAGACTCTGGCCGGACAGGCGGGAGACAGGCGGGAGACTCTGGCAGCGCCGGACAGGCGAGAGACTCTGGCAGCTCTGGACAGGCGGGAGACTGGCAGCGCCGGACAGGCGGGAGACTGGCAGCGCCGGACAGGCGGGAGACTCTGGCAGCGCCGGACAGGCGGGAGACTCTGGCAGCTCCGGACAGGCGGGAGACTCTGGCCGGACAGGAGGGAGACAGGCGGGAGAATCTGGCAGCGCCGGACAGGCGGGAGACTCTGGCAGCGCCGGACAGGTAGGTGACTCTGGCAACACCGGACAGGCGGGAGACTCTGGCCGGACAGGCGGGAGACAGGCGGGAGACTCTGGCAGCGCCGGACAGGCGAGAGACTGGCAGCGCCGGACAGGCGGGAGACTCTGGCAGCTCTGGACAGGCGGGAGACTGGCAGCGCCGGACAGGCGGGAGACTGGCAGCGCCGGACAGGCGGGAGACTCTGGCAGCGCCGGACAGGCGGGAGACTCTGGCAGCTCCGGACAGGCGGGAGACTCTGGCCGGACAGGAGGGAGACAGGCGGGAGAATCTGGCAGCGCCGGACAGGCGGGAGACTGGCAGCGCCGGACAGGCGGGAGACTCTGGCAGCGCCGGACAGGCAGGTGACTCTGGCAACGCCGGACAGGCGGGAGACTCTGGCCGGACAGGCGGGAGACAGGCGGGAGACTCTGGCAGCGCCGGACAGGCGGGAGACTGTTAGCGCCGGACAGGCGGGAGACTCTGGCAGCGCCGGACAGGCGGGAGACTCTGGCAGCGCCGGACAGGCGGGAGACTCTGGCCGGACAGGCGGGAGACAGGCGGGAGACTCTGGCAGTGCCGGACAGGCGGGAGACTCTGGCAGCGCCGGACAGGCAGGTGACTCTGGCAGCGCCGGACAGGCGGGAGACTTTGGCCGGACAGGCGGGAGACAGGCGGGAGACTCTGGCAGCGCCGGACAGGCGGGAGACTCTGGCAGCTCCGGACAGGCTGGAGACTCTGGCAGCGCCGGGCTGGAGGGAGACTCTGGCAGCTCCGGGCTGGAGGGAGAATCTGGCAGCTCCGGGCTGGAGGGAAACTCTGGCAGCGCCGGACAGGCAGGTGACTCTGGCAGCGCCGGACAGGCGGGAGACTCTGGCCGGACAGACGGGAGACAGGCGGGAGACTCTGGCAGCGCCGGACAGGCGGGAGTCTCTGGCAGCGCCGGACAGGCGGGAGACGCTGGCAGCGCCGGGCTGGAGGGAGACTCTGGCAGCTCCGGGCTGGAGGGAGACTCTGGCAGCTCCGGGCTGGAGGGAGAATCTGGCAGCTCCGGGCTGGAGGGAGACTCTGGCAGCGCCGGACAGGCGGGAGACTCTGGCAGCGCCGGACAGGCGGGAGACTCTGGCGCCGGTCTGGGGGGAGACTCTGGCAGCTCCGGGCTGGAGGGAGACTCTGGCAGCTCCGGGCTGGAGGGAGAATCTGGCAGCTCCGGGCTGGAGGGAGACACAGGAGACCTGGTTCTGGGAACAGTCACAGGACTCACCAGGCTGGGGAGACGTACAGGCGGCCTCTTCCTTGGCCGAGGCACCAGATACACAGGGCTGTGGAGGCGCACTGGCGGTCTCGACCGCATAGCTGGCCCCACCCGTTCTGGCTGGATGCCAGCTTCCACCTGGCAAATGCGGGACGCTGGCACCGAGCACACCGGCCTGTGAATGCTCCGCCGAGACACAGTGCACATCACCCCATAGCATGGGGCCTGATCAGTCACATGCTCGCCCCGGTAAGCACGGGGAGTGGGCTCAGGTCTCCAACCTGACTCTGCCCCATTCCACGTGTGCCCCCCCCAAAAAAATTGGGGGCTGCCTCTCTGGCTTCCTCGCCAGCCGTGTTCCCTCGTAACGCTGGTTCCCTTCTCCTGCTGCCTCCACTCTCCTGGCTGCCTCCACCTGTTCCCATGGGAGGCGATCCCTTCCAGCCAGGATCTCCTCCCATGTGTAGGATCCCTTGCCGTTCAAGATGTCCTCCCATGTCCATTCCTCCTTTTCACCTCGCTGCGTGGTCCGTTGGTGGTGGGTAGTTCTGTAACGGCCAAAATGAGAGGCAACCCCCAAAATGAACATAGAATGCCTGCCCTAGTCACACCCTGGCCTACCCAAAATAGAGAATAAAAACCTCTCTATGGCCAGGGCGTGACACATACGTCGGAACTGTGTTGTGCAAATGATGTATCCTTCCTAAACCACAAAACCCCACTATCGTTTCTTAATTAGTTTAAGAGGAGATTAAACTCACAGTAGGTGTTCTTGAACGATAATGATCGTCTGAGTTGCGGATGCAGAATTACCCATCACACTTTTTCATCTTCATATATAAATCACTAAACCATCTATGCCTTTTATAAATATTAAATTAGACCTAATTAATATTCATAAGCAGCCAAACATGTTAAATTAACAATGTGAAAGTGGAAATAATACTGCTATGCAATGCCTGGTTTGATTTTGATTGTATCATCTTGAAATGACACTCTAATGAACTAAAGGGAAGTTAGGCCTATTTTACATTAATGCTAGTCAAATGCCTTTTTCACAGTGGGAGCTGCCGAATAAGCTTAGATAGGGGGAGAGAGGCATAGGCCCACGGTCTCTGGAGGGGCACAGCTATAATTGGATGATCCGAGATCCTCTTTTCCCAATTCCAAAAGTAAACAAAACGTGTCATGGAACATCTAACGCCAAATGAACAGCAGCATCATCAATAAATAAAAAATGTGTGCGTGGGTCTTGGAGAAGTTTGTCTTTGTTGTAGGGCAGCAAAGCAGGTTGATGTCTAGAAACGATATTCAGAAGGTTCAGTATCGTGGTGTTGGTTGTAGATGACGTCGAAGGAGTGTTATTACCGACAGGTTGCTAACTTGAGACAGGACTGTGCGCTCATAATCGGTCGTAGACATCACAGTGTTGGATGTATAGTTAGATGACTGTTAATAATTATTCCTTAAGAGTCTATTGACCCACCCTTCAAAAAATACATCAGTTTAATGTTTTTTTTAGATGTTGCATGGGCTGCGTCTCAATCCACCACATCCACCGATGTCGGCCTTCTGCGTCTTCCGTGGAAGGTGGCCGAGCTACAGCGGTGTTGCATGGGCTGCGTCTCAATCCACCGCATCCGCCGATGTCGGCCTTCTGCGTCTGCCGTGGAAGGTGGCCGAGCTACAGCGGTGTTGCATGGGCTGCGTCTCAATCCACCGCATCCGCCGATGTCGGCGTTCTGCGTCTGCCGTGGAAGGTGGCCGAGCTACAGCGGTGTTGCATGGGCTGCGTCTCAATCCACCGCATCCGTCGATGTCGGTGTTATGCATCTGCCGTGGAAGGTGGCCGAGCTACAGCGGTATTTGTCAGACCATGAGACGTCCCGAAGATCTGTCTTCTCACGAAAACGTCTGTAGCGTCCGAACCGTTTGGGCAACAAACTAAACACGACCCCACGACCCCACTGCGGAAAGGGGAGACTCTCATGAACACGAATGTCACGGGACTCATATGAAGGTCACCCATACAAATGAATCAAAGTATGGAGGTAGTTTTTCTTATACCTAAAGGGGTCCTAAAATTCTAAATCAAAGAGCTACATGATCCATGGTATGACCATCTTAAAACAACCCCCCCCCCAAACAGCTTAGACTATTAGAGATGTTAATGTGCCGGCAGGTAGAGGACTACAGAAGGCCTGGTACGTTAGGTCCAGTCTCAGTCAGTGTCCGAACATTACATCAGTCAATGTTGTGAAAGTGTTGAGGAGAAGAAGACAAGGTGAGGAGTGCTGAGGCAGAGAGTTAGCATGGCCTCAGGCCCTGGAGGAGACAAAGCTGCTGAGCACAGCACCCAGCCGCTCCACAGCCCCGGTAGGTAGCACATAAAAACCATTCATTTCCCTTGAAAACGCACATATACACACAGCACTATCTCAGATGAGTAGTTTAACTAGAGTCTGTTGAGACGAATTTTAACACATTCATAAACTGACATTAGGATGTATTGATGTATTTGACCATGCAGTTCTTTGTCAATTTTATAGGAAATGAACTAGTCTACATTTAACTCTGATAATGTTCAATAAATCATGTTGGTGTCCATAGGAGTCTCACTAATCCAGTGTTAAATCAACTTTTGAGTGTGGGAAGAATAACCCTGTCTTCAAAGCTACGTTTTCAACCCATTTTTCAATTAAGTTTACATTTGACACTGTACTTACTATGCTTTTGTAAGACAAGGGCAACTTGTAGCCAATGAGATGTGAGAGCACAAAGGGCATATTAATTCATTCATATAGCTCTTCTATAGGTCTTCCCTCTGTATGTGATAAAGATGCTAATATTAAGTCATTTGTTAGTGCCGCATCAGCGGTTTGACTTTTCAGAGAGCTGCTTGACAGGGCTAGCCCTTGGGCACCCACTTTAAAAAATCCCTCCAATTTGCAATTCATACACATCGGGGGAAATGTTTAATTCCACGGCCGTTATTCCACTCAGTTCATTAATTAAAGAAAAAACTGTGCTACCATTGTCTCCTCTCTGCTATTCCTCGCGCCATCTTTTTTTGATGAGCTTTCTTCAGGAGTAATTGAGTCTGTTAATTAGACTGAATTAGACTCAAATTATTCGAACGAGGCCCAGAGCCAAGAGCCGAGAGAGAACACCATATTTCAAACAGAGCTGCTCCGCTCAGTTTTACCAGAACAGAGAACCCCCCTCTAACTCCACTTTGATGTCTCCAACTGGCGAGGCTACACTGAAAATAGATGAAATATCAGTGGGGTCCAGCAGCTAATTCGATCGTTTTGCTCACTGGGAGAGCTCTCCTTTGACGTTTTTGTTCTTTTTTTTTGTTCCCGCCTTTTTACAAACTTGGACTGCAGTTAAATCTGACCATTTCATTTCGTTATAGGACTACCATGGAACTATTTATTTATTTCGTTTTTTTTATTACTCCAGCTCACTCTTTATGTTATATTAAAGGGGATGAGCATCCATCTTGTTTATGCCTCCTCTTACTCAGTGGCAGTCCTTTGCTATAT
>NC_092159.1:17467560-17630060 GCF_045791955.1 Oncorhynchus clarkii lewisi
TCACTAGCCTGCCCCCATGAAACAAGTCAATGTTCTGCCCGCTCGGCAGGCGTATAATAAACCTGAAGCGGCTCTATGGCGAGCGCCGGGGATATTTATCTAAGTGGAGTGTGTCCTCCTCGGCTGAACGCGAGTGATTTCTCGTCTAAGGCCCCTCTTACAGAGAGAGAGAGGGAGGGAGAGTCAGAGGGTGGATAAAGTCTGAGAGAGAGCGGATAGTTAGGGAAATGGTGAGAGAGAGCGAGAGAGATGACTGAAGCCATCGGCAGAGCGAGAGACAGAGAGAGACAAATAATGCCAGAGAGAGAGGGAAATGGGAAAGATAGAGAGGGATAACTCCATCGACAGAGAGAGAGAGAGAGAGAGAGAGAGAGAGAGAGAGAGAGAAATAAGGCACTTCCTGCCGCTGAGCCCATAAAGCAGCTCTGTAGCGGTGATGGTGACAAGGCGAGCAGGGCATTAGTTGAAGCTGCTCTGCTGCTCGGGCAGCTTAAACGCCATGCAGCAGACACAGATCTGGATGAATGGCCACCCTCCTCCTTAGGGCCTTTCCCATCAAAATGTCTCTCTCTCTCTCTTCTTTCTCAGAAGAGAGAGGTTATTGCTGCTGCTCGCCTGTGAGCGATTGCACATTACAGGAAATAGGGAAGGAGGGAGGGAAGAGAGAGGGAGAGAAAGAGAGGGGGAGAATGGGAGCGAGAGATAGAACGAGGAGGGAGGAATGAGAACGGTGGTGATTATGATGATGAAGGGATATTTCTATTCTACTGTGAAAAGGTGAAGCAGGCAGCAGAAGTCGATATCACAGTGTAAATCTCAGACTATCAGAGTAATTAGCGCGGGTGAATATTTCTTGACTCGACTTTATTCTCTGCGTCTTGGATACGGTCAATGTTGTAATGTCCTACGCATCAAGTCCTTACGTGAAATGAGCTTTAGTCTATGTAGAATTGTGGTTCAGATGTCGCAAATGCAATTAGTACTGCGTTACTGTAAAACCACAAGACAGTGGTTGCTATGCAAGGGATTGTCATAATAAACTGCAGTGCTGTTGTTCTAGATTTTCTATGCTAAACCCTGAATTATTCATCCCTGCATGCCTTTCTACATGAGATGAGCCCTACTTGAATATTACTGTATATCCTCCGCAATTAAACCAGTCCATTTTGCTTAGCACACCAGGCACCTTCTAGCACCGCGTGCTAAAGTTAATTACCTATGATAACGACGTGATATATTGGGGATGTGGCTCCTCACTTAGAACATGGTATGAAACAAGAAGCTTTTAATAAAGTCCTAAACACAACACAGGCCCCGCGGAGCATGTCATCTGTGTGTGGGAGTGTGTAGTCTTCGTTTGTTGACACACACTATGAAACGAGGATGAGAGAGAGGGTTTGTTTGTGTTGTCTGGGTTGTACAGTGCGCTGCAAAAAAAGAATCCGCGTGCTGTTTTTGACCTGTTGCCATTTTTTTTTCTCCCAAGTTCAGTCAACCAAACTTTACAATTGACATTGTGACAACGTAATCCAGATGCATCATCAACGCAGCTGATTGGTTGAAATGAGCAAAAACATTCTCTAATTCAAATAGAAAACATTAGCTTTCACTGTAACCATAAAATGCCTGAATTTCAGTCGCTCAACAAAAACCCTGAATTTTCGTCCCGAAGGTGACCTATTGTGGGGAGAAACATCGACATGTTTTTCAATTACATTAGGGTTAAAGGTTAAGACCTGTCTCACCCCTTAGCGCCGCAGGTTTTATTTATTTAATTTGATTTCCAAAGTAGCTTTATGGTGAGCTCAGTCAGATAGCCTCAAACCTGTGTCATTCTAAACTTCTACAATATTACAACTACACAACAACAAAAATGCTGAACAGGAGAAAACAGCTTCCAGTTATTTGTACTCATCGTGGTAAAACACAAGCTTTTATTTCTACACGCTCAACATACAATAAACATCCATTTTCCTTGTACATCTACAACGTAAAACCATAACATATGTAGTGTCATATTAATATTAATGACATTGTTGCATTATTATGATAAAAACAGGCACTTTTCATTAGAGACAAATTAAGACTATTGTCAAACAATTATGGCATAATAACATTAGCAGACTCTGCGAGTCGCTTCATGATTGATAATATTAGAGAGGGGGGGGGGGGGGGGGGGGGGGGGGGGGTTGATTCAATGGTGTCGGGGTTTAAACAAGCACCCATCCTTCCCTCAGGGGCTGTGCTTTTGCATTAGTCAGACAAATCTCTTTGTCAAACCCCTCTCCCCCTTGCACATTTTTATTCATAAGCGTTTGGCCTTAAGAAAGACATCAAACCAAGAATACAACGAGAGGTCACCGGCATCTTTGCACAATGTTAACCCCCGCATTGACGGAGCTAATTCACATTTCCTCAGTTCAGCCCACAGGGGTTAAAAGTAGGAGGAGGAAAGAAGGAGTGGAAGGGAAGGGGATGGGAGGGAGGGAGGGAGGGAGGGGGAGAAGAGGGATGGAAGGGAAGGGGATGGATGGGAGGAGGAGAGGAGCGATGGAAGGAAAGAGGGGATGGGTGGGAGGGGGAGAGGAGGTACGGAAGGGAATGGGATGTCTGTGCATGTACGTGCACACGTGTGTGTGTGTGTGTATGTCTGTGTGTATCTCTCTCAGTCTGCAGTGTCTCCCACTTGACCCCGGCCCTCACCACATGGGGTTTGCTTTGACGGCCCCTGTGTCGCCAAATGAAAAGAGGAAAAGTGAATGTTGTTCTCTCAGAGCTCATTGGAACTCATTACAATAACAAAGGGGGCATATGGTTGTGTGTATGTTAGTTTATGGCGGTGGCAGCAACCATATTCCTCGGCGTAGGGAAGCCAGGTGCTATATGACTACACACACAGAGAGTAGACAAATCATCTGCTGATGGCTCAGAATGGCCTCAGCCCAACGGGGTTCATCTTTCTTTCACTGCCATGTAGGACTGACTGACTGGGCTTGGGAAAGAGGAAAACACACTGACTGATTGGGCTTGGGAAAGAGGAAAACACACTGACTGCACTGTATGACCACGTGAAACAGGGGGTTGAGTTTGTACCTAACTTTATTTATCGAGGGAAATAATAATTTCACATAAAAGAAAGTAGGGAAGTGTATTTTCTTATAGGCTAAGCAATAAAATGGAACAACTGATTTGGACATTTCTTATTACATCTCAGTTACAATACCAGCTAGCTAACCCTTTGAATAAAAAAAAAAACATATTCATTCCAAACCTGATGACCCTAACATCATTTACCCATCCCTCACCCATCCCTCAACAGAAAGAACTAACCTGCAGCACTATAGAATCCAATCTAGCAGCCCCTTCCACACAAAGAGCTCTCTCCGTCATGAATAGGCAGCTCCACCCTAATGGCAATTCAATAAACTCCCCCTATTCTAAATGAACAGCCCAATCCTCCTTGGCATCTGCTGCGGGCCAACCTCGCCAGACGCTCGTCTTGTAAGAGGGCCATTGCTAGCTAATTGAAAGACTGTTGTGGCAGGAGAGAGGGAGAGGGGCAGAAAGACAGAGACAGAGACAGAGACAGAGACAGAGCAAGAGACAGAGAGAGAGCAAGAGAGACAGAGACAGAGACAGAGACAGAGACAGAGACAGAAAGAGAGAGAGAGAGAGAGAGAGAGAGAGAGAGAGAGAGAGAGAGAGAGCGTCATCCCATCTTCCCTCTCAGGAACAGCTGACCTGTGGTGGTCCAGCTCCCAGACGGCCATGTTGTTCTAGCCCGTCTGGGCAGCTCATTCACAGATCTAACACCCGTCAGATAATTATTGGGGACCTTTGGGTTTTGTACAATCATGAAATGATTGGTGTGGGTTGGGATACATTGAACATGTTGCTCTCTACATAGTCACTTGTGACAGATGATACAAAGTAGCTTGCCAGTTCAAGACTTGGTTCTGGCTATCGAGATTACTCTCATAACCTATGGTTCTCATGTTAACTTTTGGAAGGAAATTTACACTGGATTTCAGTGATATATAAATTCATACAGACCCTACCGAAAGTCTACACACCCCTTTCACAACTGTCACATTTTGCTACCTTAAAATAACATCTAAAAAAGGATTAAATTAGATGTTTTCCTCTTCAGATCTACACGACCTGTTCCACATTTTCAAAGTGAAAGACAAAGTAGGCTATAGAACATTTTCTAGATGAATAAAACACATAAAAGAAGGTGTATTTATTGCGTATGTCTTCAAACCCCAGAGTTAATAGTTGGTGGAAGCACCTTTGGCAGCCATCACAGCTGTAATTCATTTTGAATATGATTCTACCAACTCTGCACAACTCTTAGGGCAACATATATCCATCGTTTTTTCCCCTAAATTGCTCAAGCTCAGTAAAAAAAAAATTTTTTTGGGGGGGGGGGGGGAGTAATTTATGAACAGCAATACTCAAACCTTGATATTCAAGCAGTTGTATTGTCAGGACTGAGACCGGACCATTCAGGAACACCCAACACCTCTTGAAACGCCATTCTGGTATCTTTGACATTCAATTTTGTGTACTTGTCCGGCTGAAAAATACAACTCTGTCTCAGGGCTTTGTATTCAGAAGAATGAGGCATGTTTTCCTCTAACTTCTAACCTGTGCTTTGCTTTCTTCACATTTATTTTGATCCTGACAAACTCAGGTAAAAAGCTATAGAGGAAGAGCTGCCTCGGTCTTCTGAATACCTGACCCTGGGATAGAGTTGTATTTTTCAGCGGGATAATTACACACACTTCAATGCCAAGGACACACCAGAATGACTTCCCAAGAGATAATTAAGGGATCCAGTCTCAGTCCTTTGCTTGAAATTCAGAGAATGTTTGAATATTGCTGTCCATCTAAGATTCCCATTCAAATGTACTGAGCTTGAGCAATTTTGACAAAAACAATGGATATATAGTGCATTCGGAAACTATTCAGACCCCTTGACTTTTTCCACATTTTGTTACATTACAGTCTTATTCTAAAGGC
Source organism: Oncorhynchus clarkii lewisi (assembly GCF_045791955.1). Lineage (NCBI taxonomy): Eukaryota > Metazoa > Chordata > Actinopteri > Salmoniformes > Salmonidae > Oncorhynchus > Oncorhynchus clarkii. Next base: position 17,472,586 of record NC_092159.1, read on the forward strand.
TATAGAACATTTTCTAAATGAATAAAACACATAAAAGAAGATGTCTTGAATGCGTATGTCTTCAAACCCCAGAGGTAATACTTGGTGGAAGCACCTTCGGCAGCCATTACAGCTGTGATTCATTTTGAATATGATTCTATGAACTCTGCATAACTCTTAGGGCAACATATATCCATTTTTTTTATTGCACAAGCTCGGTAAATTTGGTTGGGAATCATTGATGGACAACAATATTCAAACCTTATCTCTGATTTTCAAGCAGTTTTATTGTCAGGACTGAGACTGGACCACTCAGACCCCTTGACCTTTTCCACAGCCTTATTCTAAAATTGATTAAAATATTTTTTTACCTCATCAATCTACACACAATACCCCATAATGACAAAGCGAAAACAGATTTTTATAAATGTTTGCACATTTATAAAATACAAATAAAATAAATACCTTAGTTACATAAGTATTCAGGCCCTTTGCTTTGAGACTAAAAATTGAGCGCAGGTGCATCCTGTTTCCATTGATCATCCTTGAGATGTTTCTACAACTTGATTCAATTGATTGGACATGATTTGGAAAGGCACACACTATGTCAGAGCAAAAACCAAGACAGGATGTCTAAGAAATTGTCTGTAGAGCTCCGAGACTGGATTGTGTCGAAGCACAGATCTGGGGAAGGGTATCAAAACATTTCTGCATCATTGAAGGTGCACAAGAACACAGTGGCCTCCATCATTCTTAAATGAAAGAAGTTTAGAACCACCAAGAGCTGAGCAATCGCAGGAGAAGGGCCTTGGTCAGGGAGTTGACCAAGAACCTGATGGTCACTCTGACAGAGCTCTAGAGTTCCTCTGTGGAGATGAGAGAACCTTCCAGAAAGATAACCATCACTGCATCATTCCACCAATCAGGCCTTTATGGTAGAGTGGCCAGACAGAAGCCACTCCTCAGTAAAAGGCACATGACAGCCCACTTGGAGTTTGCCAAAAGGCACCTAAAGACTCTCAGAACATGAGAAACAAGATTCTCTGGTCTGATGAAACCAAGATTGAACTCTTTGACCTGAATGCCAAGCATCACGTCTGGAGGAAATCTGACACCATCCCTACTGTGAAGCATGGTGTTGACAGCATCATGCTGTGGGGATGTTTTTCAGCGGCAGGGACTGGGAGACTAGTCAGGATCGAGGGAAAGATGAACAGAGCAAGGTACAGAGAGATGTACCTTGCTCTGTGCAGCAACGCTCCCCATCCAACCTGACAGAACTTGAGAGAATGGGAGAAATGCCCCAAATACAGGTATGCCAAGCTTGTAGATTCATACCCAAGAAGACTCGAGGCTGTAATCGCTGCCAAAGGTGCTTCAACAAAGTACTGAGTAAAGGGTCTGAATACTTATGTAAATGTAATATTTCCAGTTTTTTTTTAAATATACATTTGCACACACACAACAGTTTTTGCTTTGTCAATATGGGGTATAGTTTGACGATTGATCGGGGGAAAAAATCTATTGAATCCATTTTAAAATAAGGCTGGACCGTACCAAAATGTGGAAAAAGTCAAGGGGTCTGAATACTTTCTGAATCCACTGTATGTTGCCATGAGAGTTGTGCAGAGTTGGTAGAATCTAATTCAACAGGATTTACAGCTGTGATTGCTGCCAAAGGTGTTTCCACCAAGTATTACCTCTGGGGTTTGAAGACATACGCAATCAATACAAATATATTTGTTTAATGTTTTATTAATTTAGAAAATGTTCTACACTTTTGGTAAATGTGGATCATGATGTGGAGATTTGTGGGACAAACATCGACTTCAATCCCTTTTAAGAACAAATGTGACAACTGTGCAAGGGGTGAGTAGACTTCCACTAGGCACTGTGCAGGTATGAACACACTGTATGGATTGAAATCCGTTGAACACATGGCTCTCAAGCCGTCGAGTTCTTTATTGACTTTTTGTGAAGAATTGTACACTCTATTTCAGTAAAACTCTCATTTGAATCCAAAGTTTACAGTGTTGATTATTGTGAGAGGATGGTTCCACCACCGTCTCCCCTTCATCCATATCTGTTTATACTCTCCTGTAATTGTAATTCCATTACATCAAAAAAACGAATCTAATGAAAATCAAATGAAAACTAAGGATTGCCGTCATCATTTCTCCCCGGGTCTCCTCTGACAGTTTACATTATCAAAACCCAATGAATATGAATATAAACAACATAAACTATACAGGTCGCAGCCAGTTAACTCTCCCAAGCCCTTCAACGCTATAGTTTACTGCATTACTGAACTGAGAGACGTATATGAGGGAGAAAACTCATTCAAGTGAAGTATGCTGCTGGTATAGAGGAATCCGTGGTAGTATGAATGCAGGTCGAATGTGTAGCACTCTTTCCATAGAAATATGTTAGCCTATGCTCTTATGAGGGCAATTCCGCCACTTTTCATATTCATCATCTCCAGCACCATACCAGTGTCTACATACTGTACGTGAAAAACTGCACGTTTCTATGATCTGCGGTTAAAAAGAGAGGAAAGGTCCTAAAAAATGATTTTCTGTGGATTCAAAGTTTTTTTTTAAAACAGTGATTTTCAAAACCTGCAAAGAGATTCTTGCTTACTGGAGGGTATTTAGTTGCTCCGCATGGCACCATGAATCTCACAGTGTTAGACCATCACTGGTTTATATCTTTTAACCTTTGATGATGTCATCGCGTATAACTTTTTTACTTTCTCTTTTTTCCCCTGTCAAAATGTAGAAATGCACCTTTTTCACATAATGCTGACATCTGGTATGTGTGCTGGAGGTGATGAAAATGAGGTTGAAAAGTGATGGAGTTGCCCTTTAAAGCCCCAATCTGCCGTTTCAACAGCTTGACCATTGACTGACCGTTGAACAGAAGCAAATAATGCAGAATGTACTCAGAAGGATTCAGGTCAAGAGCAGTAGGGTTACGTCTTGAAACCCATTGACACTGAAACTCCCTCCGTAGAAAACAACAGCGACTGTATGCTTTGATTTAGATAGACATGATTAAAAAGTCACAACCTCCATCAGTAGTATTCCTTTAGAAGTAATAGAAAGGTCCTACAGTTAAGCACCATGCCACTCTCTACCCAGCCAGTGATGCTGACGCGGGTTGTGGCAGGTAGCCTAGCAGTTAAGCACCATGCCACTCTCTACCCAGCCAGTGATGCTGACGCGGGTTGTGGCAGGTAGCCTAGCAGTTAAGCACCATGCCACTCTCTACCCGGCCAGTGATGCTGACGCAGGTTGTGGCAGGTAGCCTAGCAGTTAAGCACCATGCCACTCTCTACCCGGCCAGTGATGCTGACGCGGGTTGTGGCAGGTAGCCTAGCAGTTAAGCACCATGCCACTCTCTACCCAGCCAGTGATGCTGACGCGGGTTGTGGCAGGTAGCCTAGCAGTTAAGCACCATGCCACTCTCTACCCGGCCAGTGATGCTGACGCAGGTTGTGGCAGGTAGCCTAGCAGTTAAGCACCATGCCACTCTCTACCCAGCCAGTGATGCTGACGCGGGTTGTGGCAGGTAGCCTAGCAGTTAAGCACCATGCCACTCTCTACCCAGACAGTGATGCTGACGCGGGTTGTGGCAGGTAGCCTAGCAGTTAAGCACCATGCCACTCTCTACCCAGCCAGTGACGCTGACGCAGGTTGTGGCAGGTAGCCTAGCAGTTAAGCACCATGCCACTCTCTACCCGGCCAGTGATGCTGACGCGGGTTGTGGCAGGTAGCCTAGCAGCTAAGGGCGTTGGGCCAGTAACCGAAAGGGCGCTGGTTCAAATCCCTGAGCAGACTAGATGAAACATCTGGTTCTGTGTGCGGCATGAGGCCCCTCCACAATCACGTTGGGGTGGGTGGCGGGGCTGGTGAGCCCCTTTCCCGAAATCTCCAACCAAACTTATGTGCTGTTTCATGGGTTTTCATTGTTTTTGGGGTGAAAAGTGTGCATTCCGTGATTAGAAGCGCTTGTGTCTGAGCTGTACCAACCATGTTTACAGCCCCCCCCCCCCCCCCCCCCCCCCCCCCCAATCACTCTGGGTTGGTTGAGCAGACCTGGGTTCAAATACTATTTGAAACTCTTTCAAATGCTTTAGCTGTGCTTGATTGAGCCTGCCTGCTGCGATAGAACCAATTAGAAAGCCCCAAAAGAGCCAACCCTGACCACCTGGCACTCCATGCAGGCTAAAGCAAATGCTTAAAGTATTTGAAAGATTTCAAATAGTATTTGAACCCAGGACTGGGCTCCAGCCAGCTGGCTGGGTCAGTAACAACCTGGGGGAACCAACTGTTAGTGTTGGATTGGGCTGTAATGATACTGGTGTAGTGGGAGGATCCCTGTGGTTACTCAGAGACTGGGGTGTTCCTGCACCTGTTTGGCTTATTTATCCTGTTACCACATTAACTGTGAGAGTATTGCAAGCTGTTTTGGTGTATTGACTGTTGACCTCAATGTTGATACGTTCTATGCATTTCAAGGTTTGGTTCCCATTGAATGTATTGGGGTAATATGCTAAAATATGTACAGCCTATGTAGTTGACTTGTCATGCAGTGCAACTCTTGATCACATGTATGGTCCCAAATGAATAATCTATGATTCCACAGCACAGTGTGGCATAGTCACCTCTTCTGGGAGTTTGGTATAGAAGGCTCAAGGCTTTCCTCAAGAATTGTCCAATGCCAGTGTGCAAATTACCCCTGGTAATGACATATGATTTATTTATTAACTGTGAGACATATCTGAGCCTCTATCTTGAGCTGATGTTATTTGAGATAACATGTATATTGGGGGTTAGGCTATAGGCCATCCTTGGGGCCTCACAAAGTGGCTACAATGTGGATAGTTCAGACCAGCTGTCTAACCAGTGTCTAATCCATGGTGATTGCTGTGTCTCCAGTCGTGGGGGTCCATCATGCATCAGTATAGTGTTGAAAGATTGATTATTTTGTACACTCCATAAAGTTTATGAGGTCATGTTGTTTACAAACTAAGCCCTACTGCCCGTGGAGACCATGCATATGTTACTCAGAAAACGAAGGGCCTCTGCTTGAGGGGTGACTATTTATACAGTTCCCCAAAAATATTTTTGTGATTTTACTTGACCGCAGGACTACTGGTGGCAATGAAAGCAGGTGACATTTGAACGACATGTCGGGTGCGTTGCCAGAGAATGTCGCTTTCTCATCGCCGTCTGGTAATAGCTAGCCAGATACAGTTCCCTTGCTAAGGGAGAGCTGAGAAGTAGGCATGTTGACGACCTTGGCGCCGCTAACATCTATCTTTAATAAAGCAGGCGCTGTATCATAGCAGTAGTCCAGTCCTTTAGTGGCGGATTGCAACATGCAACAGACATGTCCATCACAATCAAGTGTGACAGGCGGCTAAATGACAAGAGTTATGAAGGCTTGGCTCTTCACAAGTATTGGCCCTGCTTCGAGAATATCATATCATATCGTTACCATAAACGAAAGCGTTCTGTGTTTTATTCGTGTTTTCCATATAATCGCATACACAGAAGTCTTATTTTGGTAATGAAGCATTACATGAAAGGCTGTTCCCAGCTGTTGACACTTTTTAAAATTATCTTAGGACAAAAATGTGCGTTCTTGCTTCGTTTTTCTTGATCGGATGAAACAAAAAGTTGGCAAAAAAAGAGGAGAACGCAGTATGAAATGTGTGAATTGGGAGTGTTATGCATTTATTATTCGTTGCAGACCAAAACTGAGTCCACATATCTGTGGTCTATTTAGCTAGTATTTTGTCTGTCAGGAATGTAACCTTTGATGGTGCAAATTCGATAATAATACATCGAATGTGTATATCAATATTCCTACAATAATTACTACTTACTGGAGCTACTGGTACAGTGTTTAATTGCCTATTAGCCTAATGTTGTTATAGACAACTATTATATTGTATGTAGCCTACTCGTATTACTCTGGTGTTACAAAAATAAACCCATATAGGAAGAACATTAGCTGCCAATTGATTGCTACACAATTACGGATTTGAGTATTTTAACTTTCAATAATCTATGTCAAATATTTTGCTGTCATGTTTGATGTGGTGTTTTACAACTAAATCCTGAGAAATGGGTCGTGTTTCATACAAAATGCGGCATGTAAAAGATCTATCATCGACTCTGAAATCAGATATTACACCCGACAAGCAAATATAAATTCTGGAATAAAACTGTCTTGAGTTTTGGCTGTGGGGTAGCAAGAACTTCCAAATGTGATTAAGTTACCAGGAACGCAGTTACCCATGCACGCAGAAACCATTTTTGAAGTTGACAGAACGACAATACAGAAAGTCGCTTTGTAGCCTACATTTTGTAACCAGTGTAGTCGAAACGTTAATCACAATAGATTTAGTTCAGAGACAATATTTCGTTCCAAATGTTTCGTTCTGAACCAAATATTTAAAATATATAGTTAAAACTCAGAATTGCGCGTGGCATCATTCTTCACTTCCATAATACCTTATTTTTTTTTTTACTTTTTCGTTTCAATTATTTTTTAATCCTTTGCTTAGGGCCACATGAATGATTTTGCATTCAGCTGCAAATCACATTTGTAGCATATTTGAGGCGTGAGGTAAAATATTGGTGATATCAAACCCGGAATACAGTATAATAAATAGACTTCAACCCGACGTTTTTCAAAACAACAATATTTATCACCAGTCTGTTTTTGCTCTGGGTCTTTGACATAATAATACACTATGGCTGTTGATGGAGTGGGAGACGTCCCTTATGCACCAGAATCAAAACTATTTCTCTCTCTCTCTCTCTCTCTCTCTCTCTCTCTCTCTCTCTCTCTCTCTCTTCCCCTCTCTCTCTCTCTCTCTCTCTCTCTCTGACATATTATCATTATGTTGATATTTTATTTCCCCTGGCGTTACATCAGAGCGTGCAGAATGAGCCATCAAAGTGTTTAGTGACGCCTCCTCTTTGTGATGTATCAGTCTTCAGAAACACAACAATATGTTTCCCTTATATCTGGAACATTGCAGACCACAGTCTGTCAGGATTGAAATATTGAAGAACTATGTGAACTTTATTATAATGTAACGTTGTAATATTATGCATAACTATTATAATAGGCCTTAAATAATATGACTTATAATACGAATACTAATACTAACACTTACAATAATATTAATAGTAATTTAAATGTATTCTAATCTCATTTATTGCATTCATGTTGAGTTATCATATTATTCCACAACGTCCCACATATTATACGGAAATAGTTTGATATTCAGACTGAAAAATAAACTAAGAGTTGATAATAAAAAAAAATGAAATGCAGAAGTAGGCTACGTCACCGAAATATATTATGTATCATTCGTTCCTGTATGCAGATGGACCCGTCGGCTGTCTTTCAGAACGGAAGCAAAATAAAGCATCATGGCACCGCTAGCTCGAGGACCGGGAGGACCGGGAGAGAGATTTGATTCGAGATGAAATATCTAGCTGATGATGTAAAAGGTCCCTTTCGCGTGAGTTATGACCCGGATTTGGCTAGGCTGAGAGGGATGCATGCTGCTCTTCTCTCCCCCTCTCCTCCCCTCTCCTCCTCTCCCCCTCTCCTCTTCTCCTCACCTCACTCCCCCGCCCTGAAGGAGTATATCATCAGTCCTGATATATTGCCTAGATCCATATTGCCTTCAGAAAATAAAGGCTCATCCAAAACCATCGCTTTTGGTGGAGGAAAATGCACTTTCTGTACTAACTAGTAATTACTTCTTAATCCACTTCATAGCATAATTTTACCAATTTCAGAATCATTGGAATAATTTCCAATATTCACATTGGAAACGTTCAAAGTATCTATCTTATAAAAAAATCACACATACTTTATTACTGTAATACTATACTTAAATACGCAATGCGATTTAATCCCCCATTGACGGCACACTCTCTCTTGCTCATTTACCGTAAGGCCTATTCTGGTAACTCACCCCACGACTAATTTAGACCCAAAGATGATAAGAGCGCAACCCGTTATAATTCCAACCGGCTCCTCCTCCTTCAAACCATGTCTTGTAATTATTGGGAGCATCCCACTCGCAAAAGCCCTGCACTGGACTGCAACATAGTCAGAGAGTGAAAGGGAGAGGGCGAAAGTGCCAGTGGGGACATAATTGATTACGTCCTAATCAATATTAACTTGTTAGTCAGTTGTTGCTGCAACTTCTTTGGACCTCGCCATTTTCAGGGAGGCACAGTGCTCCTTCGGATTGTCTGTACGTATTTTTGTGGAATAATACTTTCAAGAAGATATCCCGGTTTGGAAATAGGAGGGCTTTTTTTAATGTTTCTTTTTGCAAGAAGGTTTGCAGCCATGGCGTGCATTTTGTGACTGTAATGTGAATGTTTCTTCGATAGGGTTCGATATAATTTGATATCTGTGTTTGTTGTTTTCGTTAGCAATTCAAAAACATTTTAAAGTTAGCTTGCGTAACGACTAACGCACTGATAATGACATCCAAAGAAGTCGCCGAATGTGACGCGGTCGAGAATAGGAGGCGAAGTCCGTTGGACCATCTTCCTCCGCCTGCAAACTCGAATAAGCCACTGACACCGTTCAGTATCCAAGACATTCTCAACAAACCCTCCGTGAAACGAAGTTACACCATTTGTGGGACAGCACACCTGATTTCGTCGGCTGAGAAGCACCGTTCGTCCAGCATCTCTGCTCTGGCCAACCGGGCACTGCTCACACAAACCTCACCACTCTGCGCCCTGGAAGAACTAGCCAGCAAAACCTTCAAGGGGCTCGAAGTTAGCGTGCTACAAGCAGCTGAAGGTAAATATGATGGTATTTATGGCCTTCTAATCATTATATCGACATTACTTTCATAACAGTGCAATGTACAATTTAAAGGGAATTGATTGTTTTTCATTTGATCTGTGAAAATACAATGAAGTAATATTGTATCTAAAAAATAGGCATTGAACATTAGGCTTTAAACAAGATTGTTTGCCAGAAAATGTTACATTGAATATATTCTGTGCGTAATTTGGAAAGGTGAAAAAGAGGCTATTCGTGAATTTACCAGCTGGAATTGTGCAATTGTTCTCTTTATGATGAATGCATAACATTACGTCTACGTTTATATTTGGTATATAGGCTAAAATAACTTAATAAAAAATATATAATTGATTTGGGGTCAAATGTCTCAAAATGTTTAAATTGTTTAAATGCAGAGTTCAACGCCCTGCAGAGCCAATGCCATAGCAGCATGAGAATAACACCAACATACGACTTAACATTTTATCTTTGTTTGTGCAGGGAGAGACGGAATGACACTATTTGGGCAAAGAAACACCCCGAAGAAGCGAAGGAAGTCCAGGACTGCCTTCACCAACCACCAAATCTACGAATTAGAGAAAAGATTCCTGTATCAGAAATATTTGTCACCCGCTGACCGAGACCAAATCGCCCAACAATTGGGTCTAACGAACGCCCAAGTCATCACGTGGTTCCAGAACAGGAGAGCCAAACTAAAGCGAGATCTGGAAGAGATGAAGGCCGACGTGGAGTCGGCCAAAACTATAGGTGACGGTATTGTACCTCTGGAGAAACTCGCCAAGCTCGCTGACCTCGAGAAATGCGCCAACGGAACACTCGGACATCACCCGCGAGCCGATTCTCCCGCGCAGAGCGGCGGACGAGAGTACGAGCTCGCTCGCAAGCTGCGGATGTCCCCCCTGTCGCCGTTTTCAGACCACACAACAAGTAAAGAATGCTCAGAGGACGACGAAGACCTAGAAATTGACGTGGATGACTGATTGCGCAGTGGGATAATGAAATACAAAAATGACGACAACAAGCAGTAACAATCCTTACTACGATTGCAACTTTTCCCTGCTGATATTCGTACATCATCTCAGAACATTTACTAGTCTGTTGTGACTTTTGTATCGGCACACAGATATTCACAGTAAGCATGAACAAACAGTACAACAAATAGCCTATGCAGTGCTATATCCATTTGTATTCATCAGCAGTCGGACATTTTCCTCTTGTCTTCAAATGTCAATGAAAGCAATATAGGTTTCATAACCAGAACTAAAGATAATGCTATTATTTTGAAACATTTAATTGTCTATCAGACACACACACCTCTTTGAGTTATTTATCTTTCTCTCTCTCTCTCTCTCTCTCTCTCACACACACACACACACACACACACACACACACACACACACACACACACACACACACACACACACACACACACACACACACACACACACACACACACACACACACACACACCTATTTTAGTTATTTCTCTCTTTCACACACTCACACACTGATCCTTGTTCATATTTATGTAACACCGTGTCATATCTTAAAGTATGTCAGTTTTATGAAATATTTTCGATTTGTTTTGCATGTTGAAATGCATGTTTTGTTTTGTTGATCATATCTATTTATTGTTCCTTTTAAATTATATCGCTTGTTTATTTTTTGAGACATACCTTATCATACACGTAGGTCTACTCGAGTTCAGACCGTTTGTACACAGCGTTTACATAATTAGCTAGTCATATTTACACCCACCATAATCCTTATGCTGCATTGCATGATACGAAAGGCAAATTCAAAGGATCAGAAACCAAGTTATGCGTTTTATAGAGAAATGGTCAAACAAAGGTTATAAAAATACAAAATACTGCGGTGATATTTCGACATGGAGCTACAGTTACTGGACCGTATGAATATATTCATTTGTTTGGATACAATAGAGTGCTCTATGGTTGAATAGATTTGTTTTGTTTTGTACACCTGTAAGTGCCTTTCTAAAATCAGGACAGTATTTGAAAACCAATGCACATTCTGTAATGTATATACTATGGAAATAAAATGGCTTTTCTCAACGCGCTGTTTGTGTCATTATTATACTGATAGATTATAATTTCGATTTTTAGTCCTCGTAAAAATGGTGACTATTTGTAGAATCAAGTGGGGGACTGAAATCCTTTATGAGGCTAATTCAATGCAGGCCTATATTATGGACGTTTAGAGTAGCCTATTTAGCAACCATGATCCCTTTTAATGCTTCAATATTTTTTGTTCCATTGTGTCCCATTTGTGAGGATACTCGAAACATTTTGTGGCTCAGCCATCTCACTCTCTTTCAAACTGCTAAATGCGTGTCTTGGCTTCTTGACCCGGCAACGTGTTTCCCCATTCGGGACGAAATTTATGTGAGAATCGCAAATCTGGTGCTGGGGGAGAAAAGAGGGTCTGGGATGCCACAAAAACACAAAGTTTTGGGCCAGTTTTCCGGAGCCTTTATGGGTGTTTTTTTGTTCTGCGGGGCTGCGGGACGAGGCCATAATTTTGAGCGTAAAGCATGAAAACTGGGGACAAATGAGATGCCTTCCCCGATGTGACAAGTCACAATGGAGCCCGCTCGGTCTCCCGCAGGCAGCAATGCTGAGACAAGTGTGTCCCACCGCACAAAAAGGACTCAAACGTTTGGAGGCCATATGGTTTTTGAATTTTCCTCACAATTTCAGACAATTTGATGGATTGACTTAACCCTCCTTTTAAACTGTTTAACTTCCCGCGAACAAAGGCCGTAATGCATACACAGGCCCTTCTCTTCACGAGGGCATCTGCGACCATTAATGTCTAGCCTCTTTTCTTTGCCTTTTTAGCCTGGCATTTGGAACAAGTCAATGAATTACAATGAAAATGGCTCTTTTTTTTGTCCAGCCACTTGTCTTTCTTCCCTTTTTAGGCCTTGAAATAATATGTTTGACTTTTGTCCAGGAACGTTTTTCTAAACAACAAAATGCGGCACATTTTGTGTGAGAGTGTTTTTCATGTTAAGTAGCCCGAGTCATAAAGAGTTTAGAGTGTGACAGTTATGCCAAAGCCTAGTTAAAAGGAGTCTTTCGTTGCTTTTCTTCTCATGTCTTGTTCTTCTTCTCTCTTTATTTCCTTTGTCTTTGCGGAGTTTAATGAAGCTGAAAACATGGTGATGTGAGAAAAAGTCATAAAGAAAAGCTTTCTTTTTGATCTAGACGAGCCTTGTTTAACCCTCCGTCCTTTTAAGGAGGGGATTGACGCTGCTAAAGAGGGCTTTTCTTTTCAATACTTTTTGGAAGCTGTTCGCATGAGTTTTATCATCCAACTCTATTATAGCCTATAACGTGTGATATATACAATTTGTAGGCCTATAGTTTCTCATCTTTACTAAAATAAATGGGTAGTAGGCATAAAAGGCTAATGCTAATAATAATAATGTTTTCTATATTTGTTATTTTTCAATTAGCCTTTTAAAATTATATTAGCCCTATTAACATTGAACACCTATCCGGTGTCTGGACTTTGATCTGGATTTCAAATTAAGCTTCCCTAAAAAAAATGTAAATACAAATATTCATTAACATTGTTATTACAATGGGAACACGTAAGCTACTTATATAAAGTAAATTATTGACTGAAATAATGTGGGAGAAACTATCAACACAAACCAACAAAATGGTTGAATTTATTTGGATGAGGGCCGATTCTTTGAGCTTACACTGACGGTTTGACAATAATTGAATAATACGCAGCAGACTATTTCTCAAAGCCTTAATTAATTAGCTGAACGACCACATACAATTGAATTCCGATGACAATGTTAGGATACTGTAGGATTCTCCAATAATATTTGGATATGGGTAGGCTATATGACCACACGAACACACACATAGGCTAAGCCTACCCACACAAACAACGGCGAGAGCATTGATGGGCTACTTGACTTGACTGCGCGCGTGGTCGCCAAATAAACCGCCTGCGGTTTTGATGAAGAAGAAAAAAAACGTGCTCGAATTCTCCCCAACTCCTTATATCACTCACGCCTATTCTGAATAAAGCATATTTATGGTCGGGGAGAGAGGAGAGTGTTAAGGCAGGCTAAGTTTATGGATTTCACTTGCTTATTTTATGAGCGGTTGTCAAGGCGATAACTAATACGACAGTCAGTGGGACCAGTTCTTGGTAATTAATCCGTTGGTCTTAAGTGTATTTCAGTTCAAGCTGGAAAAAAATCACTAATTCAATCGTCCGGAAAATTGAAGTTTGATGCATGAGTCCCTGCTGAAACAATGGGGCTGGCCACCAAACTCTCTCTCTTTTCATCTATTTTTCCTCCCTTTCTGTGGTCCCTTCATTTATCTGTCTATTTCTTTTTTTTCCTCATTGTGCAAACATTTATTACAAGAAAAGCAGGAATAACTTATCTCTGAAGCGCATGATAACTGTAGCCTAATAAGGATACAAATATGTTAGCAAAGTTTTCAATCTAAACTTAAATCAACCCAATGTCCCATTGTTTTATAGGCCAATTTATATCAAACCTGCAAATTGTCATAGCCACAGGTACAAGCAATCTTTTTAGCCTTTTATATTTTATCTGAAGATATAATGTACATTATCTACACATGTTTTATGTGTCTATTCTATGAATATCCTACATAAATCATGAGAATAACCTACATAAATTGTTAGCTGCACCAAAAGTCAATATCGGATAAAATACTCAGGTATGGAGTTGTCAGTGAAAGTCTCTAAACAGGGATGAATACCAAAGTTTTAATCATACCGTTCCTTGAGAACCAGTTAATACTTCAAACTTCAATTTTACGGGCGATTGAACTAAGCATGTTCCTGACAGAATTGATGTATGTATTAATTTCCTTTAACTGTTGATTAATTAGCCCGCGCTGAAGGCTCAAATGGAACTGTTTGCTTCACATTTGCATATTAATCAAATTGTAGTTGATCATTCGCACGAGGCATGTGATTTAGGAAGGGAGCATATAGGCTTGGTAAAAAATATATACCTAAACCTTGGAAATATTTTCTCTCCTCTGCTGCCGCTGAGTTGCCTGCACTGCATTAAAACCAAAGACGCAGAACGAGTTAGCTTAGCTATTTCCAGCAAACAGAAATTGCCCGTCCAGTTTTCTGACGGCACACCGCTGAGCAGACAGAACTTAATGATGAAGTCAAAATGTCACCGATTTAAACCGGGAGTTTTACCACTACACAAAACCTAATTTCCCTATATCTTGCTCTCTTGCTCTCTCGTTCTCTCCCTCTCTCTCAATTCAATTTCAATTTCAATTGAAGGGGCTTTATTGGCATGGTAAACATATGTTTACATTGCCAAAGCAAGTGAAATAGATAATAAACAGTATACAGTATTCATTAGACTCACAAAAGTTCCAAAATAATAAAGACATTTCAAATACAGTAGGCCTATATTCTCTATGTGTGTGAGTGTATGTGTGTGTGTGTGTGTGCGCGCGCGTGTCTTGAGGCTGTTCCTCGTTCTGAGAGAGGTTTCATGTGAAAATGTAATGTATGACGTCTGATGGGTTGAATGAGATTAGTAAAAAAGATACACATTTTCAAAGGCTGCCATCTTCTGGTTAAATACACTCACTCGCTCGCCCAAAAGCTCTCCTATATAACTTGGAAGTTTCTCTACTCCTGTAAGTATGGTGCCACTGCCACCTAGTGGTCGGATTCTATCAAGCATCTCAGATTGGTCTTACAGTGCCTTGCAAAAGTATTCATCCCCTTGGCGTTTTTCCTATTTTGTTGCATTGCAACCTGTAATTTAAATGGATTTTTATTTGGATTCATGTAATGGACATAAACAAAATAGTCTAAATTGGTGAAGTGAAATGAAAAAAATAACTTGTTTCAAAAAATTCAAAAAAGGAGAAGTGGTGCGTGTATATGTATTCACCGACTTTTCCATGAAACCCCTAAATAAGATCTGGTGCAACCAATTACCTTCAGAAGTCACATAATTAGGTAAATCAATTCCACCTGTGTTCAATCTAAGTGTCACATGATCTGTCACATGATCTCAGTATATACGTGTTCTAAAAGTCCCCAGAGTCTCCAACACCACTAAGCAAGGGACACCACCAAGCAAACAGCACCACCAAGAAAACAGCACCACCAAGCAAACAGCACCATGAAGACCTATGAGCTCTCCAAACAGCTCAGGGTCAAAGTTGTAGAGAAGTACAGATCAAGGTTGTGTTATAGAAAAATATCTGAAACTTTGAACATTCCACAGAGCACCATTAAATCCATTGTAAAAAAAATTGAAAGAATATGGCACTTCAACAAACCTGCCAAGAGAGGGCCGCCCACCAAAACTCACAGACCAGGCAAGGAGGGCATTAATCAGAGGCAACAAAAAGACCAAAGATAACCCTGAAGGAGCTGCAAAGCTCCACAGCAGAGATCGGAGTATCTGTCCATAGGACCACTTTAAGCAACACACTCCACCTAGCTGGGCTTTAAGGAAGAGTTGCCAGTAAAAAGCCATTGCTTAAAGGAAAAAATAAGCAAACACGTTTGGTGTTTGCCAAAATGCATGTGGGAGACTCCCCAAACATATGGAAGAAGGTACTTTGGTCAGATGAAACTAAAATTGAGCTTTTTGGCCATCAAGAAAAACGCTGTCTGGTGCAAACCCAACACCTCTCATCACCCCGAGAACACCAGCCTCACAGTGAAGCATGGTGGTGGCAGCATCATGCTGTGGGGATATTTTGCATGAGCAGGGACTGGGAAACTGGTCAGAATTGAAGGAATGATGGATGGCACAAAATACAGGGAAATTCTTGAAGGAAACCTGTTTCAGTCTTCCAGAGATTTGAGACTGGGACGGAGGTTCACCTTTCAGCAGGAGGATGACCCTAAGCATACTGCTAAAGCAACACTCGAGTGGTTTAAGGGGAAACATTTAAATGTATTGGAATGGCCTAGTCAAAGCTCAGACCTCAATCCAATTGAGAATCTGTGGTTTGACCTAAAGATTGCTGTACACCAGCGGAACCCATCCAACTTGAAGGAGCTGAAGCAGTTTTGCCTTGAAGAATGGGCAAACATCCCAGTGGCTAGATGTGCCAAGCTTATAGAGACATACCACAAGAGACTTGCAGCTGTAATTGATGCAAAAGTTGGCTCTACAAAGTATTTACTTTGTGGGGGTGAATAGTTAGTTATGCACGTCATATTTCTTGTTTGTTTTACAAGTTGTTGTTGTGTAAATCAAATGAGACAACCCCCCCAAATAAATGTAATTCCAGGTTGTAAGGCAACAAAATAGAAAAAATGCCAAGGGGGTGAATATTTTCGCGAGCCACTGTACATATTTGGTAGCCATACAATTCAATATGTAACTGCCAAAATAATGAAAACACTTGAGTAAATGAAGGATACAAAGTATATTGAAAGCAGGTGCTTCCTCACAGGTGTGGTTCCTGAGTTAATTAAGCATTTAACATCCCATTATGCTTAGGGTCATGCATGTGTAAAACAAAGAGCTCTCTGCAGAATTAGTTCTCCAAACTTACAATTTTGAAGTTTCTCAAATGTGGAAGTTAGGGGTTAAGTAAAGTTCAGGCACTCTTTACAAATGGTTAAGGTTTGGTTTATAAAAATAACAGTTTCCACGAGTGTGATCAAACAGACAACCTTCTGATCCTAAGTCATGGGATCCACCACCTATTTGATGGTAATAGCACTCACTATTGCCCCTAGTAGCCCGATATGAAGGCATTTCCCGTCCTCAGGACATGGATAGACGTCTAATTTTCAACGTTAACCTTGAACGACCTACCATGGCTATGCCCCCCATAGGATGACAGTGGTCACTGAATGATTTGATGAGCATGAAAACGATGTAAACCATATGCCATGGCCGTCTGTCACCAGATCCAGCCTGGTCTCATAGACTAGACCTAACATAGTAAACGTAAATCCGTCAGATCTCAACCCAATTGAACACGTATGGGAGATTCTGGAGCTGCGCCTGAAATCAGCAAAACATCAAATTATGGAATTTCTTGTGGAAAAATGGTGTTGTGTCCCGCCAGTAGAGTTCCAGACACTTGTAGAATTTATGCCAAGGTGCATTGAAGCTGTTATGGCTCGTGGTGACCCAACACCCTATTAAGACACTGGTTTCCCTTATTTTGACAGTTACCTGTATGTCTATACTGTTCACTTTTCCCTTGACAATATTGTTATCACTGTAGGCTAGAATGTAACTGTGATATCAACGTAGGTCTATGACTAAAAAGTTCTAGATTTAGAGATTCCTAAATTAAGAGAGTCGCAGTATGACACTCGTTCGAAATTGATTGTGGTCTCAATGATAAATAAAACACATTCAAACTGAAATAGCAAAACAAGACATTTACTGAAGATAAAACAGGTGGGGGGTAGAGTGAAAGGAGGGATGGGGGGAAAAGGAGAGAAACCGCAGCCGCGAGCATCTTCCCACTGTCATGGAAGCCACTTTAGCCTGTAAAAATGAAAGATAGAAAATAGAGAAAAAGCTCTGAAAACACCTATTAGCACGGGATATTAGTATCAACCTAGTTTAATGATTAACAATATTACAGAGTATGATAGTATGAGTATTACTGACAGGCTTCTTGTTCTTCCTTCTAAAAACTCTCTGGAGAGCTGTGAAGAATCCGGTTATATATTTCTTCTGCTTCGTGTCAGGTGAAGACATTATGTTGTCATCAGTGTTAGAGGTAGACATCTCTGCAGACTGATCCAGACTGGTAGCATCAATAGTAATGGTAATTCTCTTTCTGTTGGTTGAAGCATCACCCTGGTTGGTTGGAGGCTCTCAGGGCCGTAGACCAGGAGTTCTCAAACTTTATGGGACTGGGGACACCTTTTCTGATAGCAAATTCATCAGGGATCCCTTGTAATCAGAACACAACTTTTAAAAAAGCATACAAGGAGTTTTACTATGACTTTGGCAAGGCATGGCCGGATGAACTAAGTCTCAAGCACTTCAGGCCCTCTTGTTATCAGAGAGAAAATTATGCACTTTTAAAGTTTACATTACAGTGCTTTTATGTAAAAAATAAAATATTAATAAATATATATATATATATATATATATATATATATATATACAATAAGTATTTAGTTGAAAAATATATAATGCTGGTGTACTGTGGATACCAATGTCCCTCTGAGCCTCCCAGGCCCATGTTGCCCAGGGTTGATAATGTAATTTGTGGATGAATAATATTGCATTGTATTGGATTACACCCTCTAAACTAATTTCACAGATCCCTTGGCTAAAATTAGTTGAATCTGTTTAGCTATGTTGCTAATATTTACTTAAAAAATGAATTATTATTTATATTTGGCCTGACCATGGACCCCCTGCAGACCCCACTTTGAGACCCCCTGCCGTAGACAACTCATGAAATATAAAAGTATCATGCTTATTCATGGGATAGGGTAGGAACTCCAACAGGAATTCCTAATATGAGCATGCCCTCACATCCAACCGCTAATAAAAGCATAATTAGGAGGGTGAATCATCACAACTTTGCTTGCTACTCCATCTAGAGGTTACGAGCAAGACTGCATGTAATAATAAATACAAAAATGGTGCTGACAAGTGATGGTAGTTACAGTGCCTTGCGAAAGTATTCGGTCCCCTTGAACTTTGCGACCTTTTGCCACATTTCAGGCTTCAAACATAAAGATATAAAACTGTATTTTTTTTGTGAAGAATCAACAACAAGTGGGACACAATCATGAAGTGGAACGACATTTATTGGATATTTCTAACTTTTTTAACAAATCAAAAACTGAAAAATTGGGCGTGCAAAATTATTCAGCCCCTTTACTTTCAGTGCAGCAAACTCTCTCCAGAAGTTCAGTGAGGATCTCTGAATGATCCATTGTTGACCTAAATGACTAATGATGATAAATACAATCCACCTGTGTGTAATCAAGTCTCCGTATAAATGCACCTGCACTGTGATAGTCTCAGAGGTCCGTTAAAAGCGCAGAGAGCATCATGAAGAACAAGGAACACACCAGGCAGGTCTGAGATACTGTTGTGAAGAAGTTTAAAGCCGGATTTGGATACAAAAAGATTTCCCAAGCTTTAAACATCCCAAGAAGCACTGTGCAAGCGATAATATTGAAATGGAAGGAGTATCAGACCAATGCAAATCTACCAAGACCTGGCCGTCCCTCTAAACTTTCAGCTCATACAAGGAGAAGACTGATCAGAGATGCAGCCAAGAGGCCCATGATCACTCTGTATGAACTGCAGAGATCTACAGCTGAGGTGGGAGACTCTGTCCATAGGACAACAATCAGTCGTATATTGCACAGATCTGGCCTTTATGGAAGAGTGGCAAGAAGAAAGCCATTTCTTAAAGATATCCATAAAAAGTGTTGTTTAAAGTTTGCCACAAGCCACCTGGGAGACACACCAAACATGTGGAAGAATGTGCTCTGGTCAGATGAAACCAAAATTGAACTTTTTGGCAACAATGCAAAACGTTATGTTTGGCGTAAAAGCAACACAGCTGAACACACCATCCCCACTGTCAAACATGGTGGTGGCAGCATCATGGTTTGGGCCTGCTTTTCTTCAGCAGGGACAGGGAAGATGGTTAAAATTGATGGGAAGATGGATGGAGCCAAATACAGGACCATTCTGGAAGAAAACCTGATGGAGTCTGCAAAAGACCTGAGACTGGGACGGAGATTTGTCTTCCAACAAGACAATGATCCAAAACATAAAGCAAAATCTACAATGGAATGGTTCAAAAATAAACATATCTAGGTGTTAGAATGGCCAAGTCAAAGTCCAGTCTGAATCCAATCGAGAATCTGTGGAAAGAACTGAAAACTGCTGTTCACAAATGCTCTCCATCCAACCTCACTGAGCTCGAGCTGTTTTGCAAGGAGGAATGGGAAAAAATGTCAGTCTCCCGATGTGCAAAACTGATAGAGACATACCCCAAGCAACTTACAGCTGTAATCGCAGCAAAAGGTGGCGCTACAAAGTATTAACTTAAGGGGGCTGAATAATTTTGCACGCCCAATTTTTCAGTTTTTGATTTGTTAAAAAAGTTTGAAATATCCAATAAATGTCGTTCCACTTCATGATTGTGTCCCACTTGTTGTTGATTCTTCACAAAAAAATACAGTTTTATATCTTTATGTTTGAAGCCTGAAATGTGGAAAAAGGTCGCAAAGTTCAAGGGGGCCGAATACTTTCGCAAGGCACTGTATATTGTAACAGAATGTAAATGGTTGTTTTCAATCTTTCCACATTGTTACATTTACATTTTAGTGATTTAGCAGACCCTTTTAGCCAGAGCGACTTACATGCTTCTAAAAGACACAGTTTTCTTCCATCTTTGCCCCAGTTTTCTCAATTCTGAGTTGAAAGAATCAGTGATTGATTGACAAGTACTGATGTTGAACTGCTAAACCCCTGCATTTGTGGTTGTATTCTATGACATTTGATGATAAATCCATATGTGTAACATGACTATGAAAATTACTCTCATTAGATGTGTTTTTTTGGTTTCAATTAAGATTCCAAACACATTCAAATGCAACACAAAAATGTTTACTGACTATAAAAATGTATAGCTTGGCGGCGTGGTGGTGGTGGGGGGGGGGGGGGGGGGGGGGATGAGGAGAAACAGAAGCATCATTGTGGGTGCCTTCAGCAGTGAGTGTCCTCACCTAGATGTCCTACTTCTTGGAAGCCACTTTAGCCTAAAGAAAGGAAAGATGGAAAATAGAGACAAAATAAATAAAAATGCATTAACACTGGATATCAATACCAAAACAGTTGATGAAACAAGTTAATAAGTAAGGGTTATAGAGTACAACAGAGTATAACCATATTAGTTATTTCTTCCAGGCTTCTTGTTCTTCCCTCTGAGAGCTCTCCAGACAAATGAGAATAATCCACACCTCTTCTTCTTCTTGGCAGCAGCAGTTGAGATGTCGTTGACATCAGTGGTAGAGGTAGACATTTTCTCTTCAGATTGCTTCAGGCTTGTAGCACTAGCATCAACTTCATGTAAAGCAACAAGGCAACTCTTGGTTGAAACCATAGAAATAGTGATGGTAAGTCTACTTCTCTTGGTTGAGACATCATCCACGCGGATCACAGGTTGGCTGGAGTCTCTCAGTGTGGAGTCATTATCCTGAGACATTAGGTTTGTAGCAGACTGGATCAGGTCGTTTTCCACAACAGTAACACTGGTAGACAGAACCTGAGATACTAGGCCTGCAGCAGACTGGATCAGGTTGTCTTCCTCAATGGCAACACTGGTAGACAGCTCCTGAGACACTAGGACTGCAGCAGACTGGATCAGGTCATTCTCCACGATGGCAACACTGGTGGACAGAACCTGAGACACTAGGACTGCAGCAGACTGGATCAGGTCATTCTCCACGATGGAAACACTGGTAGACAGAACCTGAGACACTAGGACTGCAGCAGACTGGATCAGGTCATTCTCCACGATGGCAACACTGGTGGACAGAACCTGAGACACTAGGCCTGCAGCAGACTGGATCAGGTCATTCTCCACGATGGCAACACTGGTGGACAGAACCTGAGACACTAGGCCTGCAGCAGACTGGATCAGGTCATTCTCCACGATGGAAACACTGGTGGACAGAACCTGAGACACTAGGCCTGCAGCAGACTGGATCAGGTCATTCTCCACGATGGTAACACTGGTGGACAGAACCTGAGACACTAGGCCTGTGTCAGACTGGATCAGGTTGTCTTCCTCGATGGAAACACTGGTGGACAGAACCTGAGACACTAGGACTGCAGCAGACTGGATCAGGTCATTCTCCACGATGACAACACTGGTGGACAGAACCTGAGACACAAGGCCTGCAGCAGACTGGATCAGGTCATTCTCCACGATGACAACACTGGTGGACAGAACCTGAGACACAAGGCCTGCAGCAGACTGGATCAGGTTGTCTTCCTTGATGGAAACACTGGTGGGCAGAACCTGAGGAGTCTGCAGGAGTGTCAGTGGCTCCCACTCATCCAGGAAGAAGCTCTTGACAGAGGGGAAGCTTCTTCCTTTCAGAGCTGGGGGAATGTAGGGGGTGTACCCAACAGTCCAGAGCAGAGAGCTGTCGATGGCATTCTCGTAGTGGTACTTGTCTCCAAGTAACTCTGGAAAGCTCTGATGGACGTTCTGACTCTCTGACTCTGGACCGTCAAGGGCGTTGAGTTGGGTCACCATTGAGATCCACCCTGAAAGAAACAATATGGTAACACAGAGTAAACATAACAGATTTGTTGTATTATAAACAAGGAATATTCTCATTTTCACTAAAGGTAAAGTACAAGTGTGTCCCAATAATATCTAATTTCTCCTGAAGTGTGTACTTGTTCACTACTTCCCACAAATCTAAAACATTGGATTAGTGGAGTCATGGGCTAGTGGGAGTCTAACTATATTTATTATACCAGTAATTTCCAGTAATGCACACTTTGGTACAAAGGAGAGGTAATTGGACATAGCATAAGTTTATAACTTCATTTTGCATAGTTACATTGCTTGATAACTAACAAATGCCCCAAGTCATCTTAACCTACATTTTGTTCTATATTTCCTTTCAACTAATAATTCAACCTTCAATTAATATTGAAGTTTCAAGATGTAAATTAATGTAATTGTTCCTACCTGAATTGACTTCGTTGTCCTTAATGGAACAATGTCTGTCTTCAGGGAGGATGAATGAAAAGCTTGCCATAATAATGCTGTCTCTCTCATTGTTTGTCAATCAAGAACTGTTGAATTCTTGAAATTTCTGAACTTATCTCTTGGTTTCTGCAGTTCCATGTGATGCGTCAGCATTGTGACAATCTCGGTCGCATTGAGATGGTATTCTTTACACAGAATGGCATTATGCAGTGTTTGGAATCGAAATGTAAATTAGATTCTGTTTACCACACACTCTGGCCATAAACAAAATGCAAAGAAGACCTCATCATTGATTCATTTTAAATTGATTATCCAGTATTTAATGTTTATGCATTACTGCAACCATGCATAAAAGTGGCACCTAGATGCGTGCCCTGTGCTATTCCTCACCTGGGCAATGTGCACAAACAGTCCATTCCAAAAGTATTCAGACCCCTTCCCTTTTTCCACGTTACAGCCTTATTCTAAAATGGATTCAATTCATTTTTCCCCTGATCAATCTACACACAATACCCCATAATAACAAAGTGAAAACACATTTTTAGAAATGTTTGCAAATTTAAAATAAAATATAAATACCTCACTTATCTTCAGACCCTTTGCTATGGGACTCAAAATTGAGCTCAGGTGCATCCTGTTTCCATTAATCATCCTTGAGATGTTTCTACAACTTGACTGGAGTCCACCTGTGGTAAAATCAATTGATTGGACATGATTTGGAAAGGCACACACCTGTCTATATAAGGTCCCACAGTTGACGGTGCATGTCAGAGCAAAAACCAAGCCACGAGGTCAAAGGAATTGTCTGTAGCGCTCTGAGACAAGATTGTGTCGAGGCACAGATCTGGGGAAGGGTACCAAAAAATGTCTGCAGCATTGAAGGTCCCCAAGAACACGGTGGCCTCCATCAATCTTAAACGGAAGAAGTTTGGAACCACCAAGACTCTTCCAAGAGCTGGCTGCCCAGCCAAACTGAGCAATTGGGGGAGAACAGCCTTGGTCAGGGAGATGACCAGGAACCCAATGGTCACTCTGACAGAGCTCCAGAGTTCCTCTGTGGAGATGGGAGAACCTTCCAGAAGGACAACCATCTCTACAGCACTCCACCAATTAGGCCTTTATGGTAGGGTTGCCAGACAGAAGCCAAAATAAAATAATGTAGAAGACTTTTTAAAATATTTTTTATTAATGGAAATAAAACACTAATATATCTTGATTAGATAAGTATTCAAACCCGAGTCAAAACATGTAAGAATCACCATTGCCAGTGATAAGTCTTTCTGGCTAACTCTACGAGCTTTGATAAATGTATCAAGCTCTGTCAAGTTGGTTGTTGATCATTGCTAGACAGACATTTTCAAGCCTTGCCATAGATTTTCAAGACGATTTAAAGTCAAAACTGTAACTAGGCCACTCATGAACATTCAATGTCATCTTGGTTAGCAACTCCAGTGTATACTTGGCCTTGTGTTTTAGGTTAGTGTCCTGCTGAAAGGAGAATTTGTCTCCCAGTGTCTGTTGGAAAGTAGACTGAACCAGGTCTTCCTCTAGGATTCATAAATTATTGCTTTTACATATATCATGTGAACATTTCCTCAGAACAAATAGCACAGGATTGTAAGAGTAGGGAGCTAGAAATACCACTAGACAAGAGAACAGAACACCAAAACAGGCAATTTACCATTTACAGAAAACACTTCAATAACAATTTTTAATTCATGCCTGATGGGTGTAGAGTTTTTAAATACACTATCCACCTGCATTCTGTCTGGAGAAGACTACGTTCCAGATTACCACCCCTACGTGAACGTTTTATGTGCTGTGTAGCACAGAAGGACATGGAAGAGACCGGGTGACAGGGGTTGTGCCGAAAATCTTAGTAACAGAAAGCATTTTTGTCTGCAGTTTTCGGTTTGGCTATGTGTTTCAAGTGTTTGTGGCGGTTCTAGCTTGTATGGCGCCCTGGGCGAGCGCCCCGGCAAGATGCCGCCCGTACCGAAATACGCTACTGATTTTGTATTAGTCTATAAATAAATCTCTTTGACAAAATTCTTCATCTCTCCCATGTCTTATTCGACTCGTATTTTTGAAAGTGTAAGGATAATTATTCAGCCATAATTGTTCTGAAATGTTTATTGCTTGCACACATTTTACTTCCTCCTCTGTTTAATATAGCACACATACATTAATTATTCATTTCGGTTGCCTATCCGGACGTGGAGTTTGTTCTAGAAAGTATTTGACTCTGATGTGTGTCACAGAAAGTATTTGACTCTAGCCACAAAATTAAGGGAATTTTAAAAAATGGGGGGGGGGGGGGGGGGGGGGGTGTCTGGCAGTGGGGAGATTTTCGGCACAACTCCGGCCTCATTAAAATGATTTGCAATAGGGGATTTGGGGTCATTTCTCCTTACAGCACTCTTGAGTACTATAATAAACGTTCTTATCAGTCTACTGGTTTTGCCCACATATTACACGGACAAGAGATAAGGTTTAAGACATTAGATGAGCTGCATGTGAGGAACTATTTGATAGTGTATTGTTTACCAGTTTCAGAGCTGCTGAATACGCTCACTTTTTTTTTACAGGAATCTCTACATGCCGTAGAACTACTGCAGGGGTTGAAGCCAGTCACATCGTCCAGTCTTCCAACATTTATTTTTATGGGGACATGAGTGAACATGCCGAGTCTCGGGTGGCTGAGGCCCCTAAAGATCTTCTTGGCCTCCCTTGACACCGGGTGGTGTAGATGTAGTAGTGGAGGCCAAGACTAGCTTGCAAAGCAGCCCTGCTGCGATTTCCTCTGGTCTTGGGGGCGGCAGGCAGTCTGTAAAACAGTGCTAGCTGACATGCATCGCTCAACATTTAAATTATCCACGAGCCCTAATTTGAGAAGGGTGCAACTGCGTTCATGCAATAACTAATAACTAAATAATATTTAAAAAATAATAACTAATGGGGGCTCGAATGCGAGCTGCAGTCGCACACGATTGCGCCGTTCTCAGTGATATGCGTATCAGTACGCAGACCTAACGCTCTCAAACGAAGTACTTCCGCCCATACGTACGTCATCAATACTGGCGGTATTTTGAAAAGGAACTAGCCGTGAAGTTGACAGCTGTTTCTCATCTATCTGTGACTGTATGATATAGTAAAATATTATACGTTTTAAGAAAATAAGCCAGCTAACTATTTCAAATATGGTAGGTGGACACGTTGTTTGACAAGGTGAAAAATAGTCGGTTTCCAATTGATGAATGTTCTCCCATTTGTGACGTTAATGATATAACGTTAACTTGTTTTTAGTCGGATATGCTAATCTTTTTCACTGCTAACGTTTGCTAGCTAGCTGACGTTCGTTTGCTTGTTTTTGAGGTTTTGGTAGCTAGCTATGAGCTGTAATGTTTCTTCCAAGAGTAACGTTACTTCCTGCTTTTATGTAAAAAAAAACATTTTTTTTGACTTTGTTTGACATTTTAACTAGAATTGATGAGGAAGCTGGCTAATTTACAAATCTAGATAACTTAATCTGACTTCAAGGTAATTTCGTAACTCACCAAAGTAAAGATGTTGGTAGAGTGCTGACGAACATTTCTTTGTGTGCGCCTGGTGTATTCCCCCCCCCCCCCCCGACTTTTGAAAATGTTCCGCCATACTCACTGGTCCACGCTATAGACTGCAGATCCAATGCAACGCAATGTGTGGACCAGAGCTCGGTAGTTACCCACTTGTTGATAACAATATTGTGAATTTCTTGTTTTCAGAGTTCGAACGAGGTAACGTTGCAACAGGAGAATGTAAGTAAGGTAGCCAAATATGAGCCTTTAAGCTTTACTGAAATTACAATAAGCTATCCATTCAACATGCATGTCTTAATAATTCTGACATTTTTATCACAGGGACAGCCACTGGACACAGAGTCAGAGGTCCAGGATACTCCAGCACCACCTGCCATTCCTTTCTACACAGAGTGCTCGGAAGCTGCACAGGCACAACTGTTTAACGAGTGTGAAGAGCAGTTTGCCCAGCTAGAGATGGTACTGATCTGTTTACGATGACAGCTCGGTCCTGCACAGACAACTTTGGATGATGTGATGTTATTGTGTTAATGTTAAAATGTAATATTCTGCTTGTTTTTCAGCTTCAGAATGAGATCATTCTCGCAGAGCCTGACTCCGATGAAAACCCTCAAGAACAGGTCAGAGATGGCCCTATTTCCCTATAGCTGAATGAAACCATTAGTATGTGTGATGCATTAACTTTTTGCATGATCTTGCCTTATCTGCTGCATATCTGTTATGTCCAACAGTCTGTGAATAGATTGACAGCTGTAGCAGCTGAGCTGAAGCAGTGGCAGACAAGACGGCCAGAACGTGAGTGTCTGGTTTCTACTCTGAACATCATTCCTTTATAACTAATTGATTGTACTTGTACTGTATGACTGAGACATAAGCATGATATGTACCATCAGAATGTGGTTTACTTTCTATCCATAGTGTTGTCCACAAATCCTGAGGTGTTACTCGTCGTTGGAGCAGAGGAGGTAAATTTACACAGAAAAATATTTCTATGCAGTTACCTTTTAATATACAGTACCAATCAAATTTGGACACCTATTCATTCAAGTGTTTTTCTTTATTTTTAATATTTTCTACATTGTAGAATGTGAATAAATCAAAACTATGAAAAAGTGTTAAACAAATCAAAAATGTTATATTTGAGATTATTCAAAGTAGCCACCCTTTGCCTTGATGACAGCATTGCACACTTGCCATTTTCTCAACAAGCTTCATGAGGTAGTCACCTGGAATGCTTTTCCGACAGTCTTGAATGAGTTCCCAAATATGCTGAGCACTTGTTGGCTGCTTTTCCTTCACGCTGCTATCCAACTCATCCCAAACCATCTCAATTGGATTGAAGTCGGGTGATTGTGGAGGCCAGGTCTTCTGTTTTGCTAGCACAGACTGGAATATGTTCCGGGATTCTTCCGATGGTATTGAGGAGTACACCACATCAGTCACTGGCTTTATCAATAAGTGCATCGAGGACGTCGTCCCCACAGTGACTGTACGTACATACCCCAACCAGAAGGCAACATTCGCACTGAGCTAAAGGGTAGAGCTGCCACTTTCAAGAAGTGGGACTCTAACCTGGAAGCTTATAAGAAATCCTTCTATGCCCACCGACAAACCATCAAACAGGCAAAGCATCAATACAGGACTTAGATCGAATCGTACTACACCGGCTCTGACGCCTGTCGGATGTGGCAGGGCTTGCAAACTATTAGACTACAAAAGGGAAGCACAGCCGAGAGCTGCCCAGTGACACGAGCCTACCAGACGAGCTAAATAACTTCTATGCTTGCTTAGAGGCAAGTAACACTGGAACATGCATGAGGGCATCAGCTGTTCCGGACGACTGTGTGATCACTCTCCGCAGCCGATGTGCGGAGAGTGATCTCAAGGCGGATTACCAGGATGTGTAGTCCAAGCATGCGCTGACCAACTGGCAAGTGTCTTCACTGACATTTTCAACCTCTCCTTGTCCGAGTCTGTAATACCAACATGTTTTAAGTAGACCACCATAGTGCCTGTGCTCAAGGACACTAAGGTAACCTGCCTAAATGACTTCCGACCCGTAGCACTCACGTCCTGGTAATCCGTCTGGCCCAGCGGCTTTGTGAATCTTGTTCACATCGGCTACCAAGATCCAGACCAGCTGGTGCTCTCGTGCATGCTTCAGTGTTGCTTGCCTCAAAGCGAGCATAAAGGCATTTAGCTCGTCTGGTAGGCTCGCGTCGCTGGGCAGCTCGCGTCTGGGTTTCCCTTTGTAGTCCGTAATAGTTTTCAATCCCTGCCACATCTGACGGGCGTCAGATCTGGTGTAGTAGTTTTTAATCTTACTCCTGTATTCACGCTTTGCTTGTTTGATGGTTCGTCGGAGGGCATAGCGGGATTTCTTATAAGCGTCCGGATAGTCTCCTGCTCCTTGAAAGCGGCAGCTCTAGCCTTTAGCTCGATGCGGATTTAGCCTGTAATCCATGGCTTCTGGTTGGGATATGTGCGTACCGTCACTGTGGGGACGATGTCGTCAATGCACTTATTGATGAAGCCAGTGACTGAGGTGGTGTACTCCTCAATGCCATTTGATGAATCACGGAACATATTCCAGTCTGTGCTAGCAAAACAGGCCTCTAGTGTTGCATCTGCGTCATCTGACCACTTCCCTATTGAGCGAGTCACTGTACTTCCTGCTTTAGTTTTTGCTTGTAAGCAGGAATCAGGAGGATAGAATTATGGTCAGATTTGCCAAATGGAGGGTGGGGGAGAGCTTTGTATGCATCTCTGCATGTGTGGAGTAAAGGTGATCTAGGAATTTTTTTCTCTGGTTGCACATGTGTGACATGCTGGTAAAAATTTGGTGAAACTGATTTAAGTTTGCCTGCATTAAAGTCCCCGGCCACTAGGAGCGCCGCTTCTGGGTGAGGATTTTCTTCACTTATGGCCATAGAGTTGGTTGAGAGCGGTCTTAGTGCCATCTTCGTTATCTGGTGGTAAATAGACGTCTACGAATAATATAGATGAGCACTCTCTTGGTAGATAGTGTGGTCTACAGCTTATCATAAGGTACTCTACCTCAGGCGAGCAATACCTCAAGACTTCTTTAATATTAGACTTCGCACACCAGCTGTTCTTGACAAATAGACACGCCCCCACCCTTCGTCTTACCAGACGTAGCTTCTCTGTTCTGCTGGTGCATGGAAAATCTCGCCAGATCTATATTATCTGTATCATCGTTCAGCCACATCTCGGTGAAGCATAAGATATTAAAGTTAATGTCCCGTTGGTAGGATAATCTTAATCCTAGGTCATCAATTTTATTTTTCCAATGATTGCACGTTAGCAAAAAGAACAGATGGCAGTGGAAGTTTACTCGCTCACCTACGGATTCTCAGAAGGCTGCCCGATCTGTGGCCCCTTTTCCTGCTTCTTTTCTTCAAGCAAATTTACAGGCATCTGGGCCTGTTCCAGTGAAGCAGTATATGCTTCTCGTCGGACTCGTTAAAGGAAAACGTTTCTTTCAGTCCGCGGTAAGTAATTGCTGTTCTGATGTCCAGAAGTTATTTTCGGTCATAAGAGACAGTAGCAGCAACATTATGTACAAAATAATTTACACAAAATGCAAAAAAACTAACAAAATAGCACAATTGATTGGGATAATGTAAAACCTCAGCCATGTTCTTCAAATGCATTAAGAAAAAAATAACTTTTTAACAAGCCACACCTGTTAATTGAAATGCATTCTAGGTGACTACCTCATGAAGATTTTTGAGAGAGTGCCAAAAGTGTGCAAAGCTGTCATTAAGACAAAGGGTGGCTACTTTGAAGAATCTCAAATATTAAAATATATTTTGATTTGTTTAACACTTTTTTTTTGTTTACTGCATGATTCCTTTTTTGGTTACCACATGTGCTATTTCATAGTTCTGATGCAATGTAGAAAATAGTAAAATAAAGAAGAACCCTTGAATCAGTCGGTGTCAACTTTTGACTGGTTCTGTACACATTTCAGATATCAGCTATTTTATAGTTATACAGAGCCTTATGCTTATGAAAAGTAAACATATTCATGTTAAACTTTAAAAAAAAAAATAATAATTTTCTTTCCTACTTCCACAGTTACAGAAGCTGAATTCACAACTGGAGTTGGTCCTCTCTTGCTCACAAGCCAAGAGAGACACACTGAGAGAGACTTTAAAAAGGTTTTCTTTGAATGTGATTGTTATTCTAAATCTCCAACCCTTTGAATGTTGACATGGAGACAGTAGATTTGACAGTATACATCTGTGTTCCTGTTTCAGTGAACAGAAGTGGTTGGAGGAAAAGAAGGAAGTGTTGAGGGCAGGCACTGAACATGTGGTCAAACAGCGACTGGAAAACGAAAGGTTATCAGAACACAGGTAAGGTACAACAACTGGGTCACGTTTGTTAGGGCACACTGTAAATTACATTTTTACAAGGCTAAACAAAAACATTTTTTTTTTTATTGAACAGATTTTACCTCCCCGTTTTGGAGCGTTTTCTTCGGTTTCCTGCCTATGAATATGATCCCGAATGATAGAAAATGACACACAAACCAACACATTGACAACTACCCTGAGTTTAATATGGAAGTATTGCTGCTGCTGTTCAGTGTGTTGCAGGACACCAAGAAGAAGATCCAGAAGATGAAGGATTACCAGAACAGACTGATGGAGACCCTGGCAGACGTACTGGCGGAACACTTTCCACTTCCTACACAGGAGACCAACGCTGACAAGAAGAAAAAGGTGGCAGTCTTAGTGATGTATTATGTGGCTCTGATGAAGGGGTTCCTCAATGGTCACACATTGTGTTTTTTTTTACGGTTGCATCTAGCTTGGTCTCAGATCTGTTTGTGCTGTGTAGCTAACTTTTTATGTTTTGTTGGGCAAGAGAGCACAAACAGATCTGGGACCAGCGTAGATGGTATCGTTTTTGTTTCCGTTTTCAGAACATTCCTCAAGAGCTGAACGATAATCTAATTTCACTCAATGAAGTCCTGGAGGTAAGTATCTGTTCGCATGCATTGTTTGTTTTCTTATTCAGCCCGGTGCTCTGGTTCAATTTTGAATTACTTTATTACTACATGCTTGAACCAGTAGCAGCTTTATAGTCTAGCTTTTTATGACCCTATGACTATATTTTACACTTACATTACCCTAACATCTTTGTAATGTAGATCAACTTGATCACAGAACAACAAATGACATAGCATCTCTACTCACCTCTTGCCCCAATTGAACAACAACATAAGTAATAACCTTAAACCCTTACCTTAAACCTTATCTTCCATTGTTAAAATTGGCAGCTGCTGATGAACACGACTCTGGAGACGCCTCACGATCCCTACATATCGATAGACGAGACGTTCTGGCCCCCGTACACAGAGATGCTGCTGCGCCACGGCATTGCACAGAGACACCCAGAGGACTGTTTCAAGATCCGCCTGGAAACCTTTTATTAACAGTAACTGGTCAGACATTTTGGTTCTAGTTTTGTCAGCGTGTATAGCAGCCTGGTCCCAGATGTTTGTGCTGTCTCATTGTCATGCCATCGATCATAAGCGTTGGTTATACAGTACAAACAGGTCTGGCACCAGGCTAGGCGTATGGTAATATCATGAGTATGTATTGCGATGGTGGCTTGATGGGTCACTGGTTTATAGTGTTATATCCAGTATGTTTCACAATAGGTTAACCTTTTTGAATGTTTTTTTAAAATATGTTACATAGATATTTATGTTGCTCTCTCTGGCTACTGGAACACAATTTGAATACTTTGGTGAAATCTTACATTGTTATTATGTATATGTTTCCATGTATCAATGTATGCCAGATTTGTTCTTAATAAAAGGAAAAATATACAGACATTCGTTATTCACTGTAGCACTTTGTTCTAAACCGAAGAACAGAAAACATCTTGATACATCAGTACTTGATTCACAGCAGTCAATTTATAACTCGAGTACATAAGAACTTGTATAATATTTTTGCAAATACAGAAATTCCCAAGGACAGATAATCTGTACCAACAACACATTTTAAACATTGAAAAATGCATTTTTTTTAATTGTCAAGAAACCCTGACATGCGTCAGCAGACTACGTCATTCCATCATCCAATCCCGAGAGCCGTTTAGGTATGTTCACCCGCCTCCCGCGAGTTCGTGCATTCTTGTGGGCGGAGAACAAATTTCGGTTCCGGGTGTTTTTACACTTCTCTCGAAGGCGTTCATTTGTCTGATTATGGTCTTAAATCATAAAGTTAACAAAATTCACGAACATTCAAGGTAGAGAACAGTTTTATTGAAAGAACAAACAGAACATCAGCAAAGATGACAACCCGATCAGAGAGAGAGAAGGCCCTGAAACTCAACGAGCAGCATCAGGCCATTCTGTCCAAAATGCTGAGAGAGGACGACAACAAATACTGCGCCGATTGTGAGGCGAAAGGTAACTATATAAAACAATGTAAACTTCGTTAAATGATGTCATTTGATGTTATATAACCGTTTCAGTTATTCGTCTAGCCAGACTCCGACTGAGTTGTTAGCTGACTATGCTAACTGTAAGTAGCAGCTAGTCTGCTGACACCTTCCTTCCTCTTTAGCCTTGTAGCTACCAGATAAATGCTATCTTAGCTATGCTAGGTAGCATTTTGTCTCCCACCACACCTTGAACCAAGCTTTAGTCATACAAGTAAATGCAAGTTTCGACACCCTTGCACCATGAAAGTCACCACTGGGAAACTATCCCTAAATGTCAAAACATGTCACTCTAAAAGAATGTACAGGGAAGACCTGCCAATCTGAAGTCCTATTGTGACACCTGCACCACCGGTACAGACAGGTTTTGATAAGTGAATCTTCCGTTACCTGAGCTGTGTTCATTAGACACCTAACGGAAGAGAACAGACTGAAACCGGTGCACTAATGAGTACGACCCTGTCTCTGCCTGCCAGGTCCAAGGTGGGCATCGTGGAACCTGGGAGTGTTTATCTGTATCCGATGTGCTGGCATCCACAGGAACCTTGGGGTTCACATATCACGGGTCAAATCTGTCAACCTGGACCAATGGACAGCAGCACAAATACAGGTAATTGGCCAATGTCCAGGATTTATAATATTCATAAATTAGAAATGTCATGTATTGACCTATATTTATTGACACAGACACCTCTCTTTCTTGTATATCCTACTGGCTGAATACAAAGTTGACTTTTTAACCCATACTTATCATGTCCCCCCTGCTGTTTCACTATCCATCCTCCACCCCCCTTTATCTCTGTGCTCCTCTTTCTCTCTTTCCCCCACCCTCTTTCTCTCCATCTCTCCTTCTCTTCTCTAACAGAGCATAGTAGATATGGGCAACTCCAAGTCCAGGCAGCTTTATGAGGCCAATCTTCCAGACAACTACAGAAGGCCTCAGACAGACCAGTATCCTTACAACTACACAGACACACACAGTCTCTCTCGCTCTCTCACTCACTCTCTCTCTCTCACATACACACACCGCGGTTCCCAAAAAGCTTCCCGTAACACACGTACTTGCCCCTTTATAATATTGCTACATTTTTTTCCCCCTTAACCCCTGACCCCAGAGCAGTGGAGTTCTTCATCAGGGACAAGTATGAGAAGAAGAAATACTACAGCAAAAATGTGACCAATGGACACAGCGTATGTATCTCACCTCTGACACCACCATCAAACTGGTTTGCGGATAGTACTAGAATGTCTTATTTGTATGTAGACTCTCCAAAGTGTTGCTTGTTAGGTTAAAGGGATACTTTGGAGTTATGGCAATGAGGCCCATTATGTACTTCCCTGAAGTCAGATGAACTCTTGGATAACATTTGAATGTCTCTGGGTCCAGTATAAAGAAAGTTAGAGGTAGTTTCACTAGCTAATGCTAACTAGCATTAGCGCAATGACAGGATATCTGCTAGCATGTATTTCCACAGGTGTTTGTGTTATATGGCCTAACAATTTGGAACATTATTCAAATGAGATTAGGCCTTTATCTCTCTTCCTCCATTGATTTTTTTTAATTCTAATTTCCTCTTATGATGTTCCTCTACAGCCAAAAGACAAGGAGAGCAAGCGAGAGAAGGAAACTGATAGAGGAACCAAGCTGTCATACAATGCCAAAGTACGGTGGTTTTGAATGGATACATCTATAGATTCCTTATATAAGATTTCTGTCTCAACCCAACCCATATTCCTTTTTCGTCAATCACACTGTACACCCTGTTTGTCTCTTTTTAGCTTTGCAGTCAGAATGATATGTTTATTGTGTTTACAACAATTCCACTCATCATGACACTCCATGCTATAGTGGTCAGGTTATAGTGGTTTAATGGGAGCAGACTTAAAGGGAAATTCCACAGCTTTTCAAACTCCTATTAATTTTTCAGCAACATACCATTGTCTACATATGTGAAAACGGCACGTTTCTATGATCTGTGGTTAAAAAGATCAAATTGTTTCCCTGTATTATTACAGGGTAGGACTTAAAATCAAGAAAAACTGATGGATTTATTTATGTTTTTGCCAGAGGGGAGGGTATGTTCTTGCTCCCCATGTCACCAATCTCCTAGTGTGATTTTTTTTAAATGTTTTAACTTTTGATGATGTCATCGGGTAGAACTTTTCTTCATGATTTTTTTTCTACCAAAAGAAGAAATGTATGGTTTTCACATGTCGACACTGGTATTGTGCTGGAGATAATGAATGAGGTTGAAAAGTGGTGGAATTGCCCTTTAACAGTCTATGGCAAACTGTATTTTCATACATTACAGTTAACAGGTCTGGCATTATACCAGTACTTAATACAACTAATCATCAATTTACAAATGTTTATAGTCACCATGTCCAGCAAACTGATTTGTTGTGGTGCGTCTCACTGTGTAGTTACTTTGACGTGTTGATACATTGGTGAAAAATAGACCATCTTTGGGTTTAGGGTTAGAATGCTGGGCGTCGAGCTCCCGGCATGTTGGTTCCTAGACAAAGCATTGAATGTGGTCAAGTAACCCAAGGCTGAGGATGCACCTAACCTTTGACCTCTAAGAGGGCTTGACTGCTGAGGGTTTCAAATATCCCTTGCTTGTCTTATCTGAAGTGTACCTCCTCAGGATCTTTGCTTTCATTATGAACTAAACCTATGCTCAACCGAAGCCCTCATATTTAGCCATTAGTCTGGAAGACGCTTAACACATCAACTTCATTATTACTTCCAAGACTACATTATTATTTTTTCACAATCATTTTGCCTTTTCTCTTGGACTCAACCCCTGAAGAGTGAAGAGACCCGCCATGCCCCCAAAGCCAGTCCTGTGAAGACAGCAGAACTTCCCGTCAACCTACTTGGCCTTGGTAAGATTAAACCAGTCAGTTTCCAAAAACGAAAATGAGAGTTTCTTATTGGACAAGTTCAGATAGTCCTTCCTGGTTTCAGCCTGTTTTCTTTCGTTTTGTGCCTATTGAATATGACGCTGCTTTGCCTTGACGAATACAACCCTGGGTGGAAGCCTAGCAGTTAAGAGCTAACTAGGTGAAATTTGTCGATGTGCCCTTGAGCAAGGCACTTAACCCTAATTGCTCCTGTATGGCGCGTCTGCTAAATGACTCAAATGTCAAATGTACTAAACCAGTCAGTTATTCAGAAATGCTGAGTCCTGAACAATACACACATTCATTTTATGTACGTTTTTTTCTCCCCTGTGTAACCTGTTTTACACATCTGTTTTTAACCCCTCTCTGTTGCTCTCTGTCTCCCCCATCTCTCTAGATGCACCTGCCCCTGCTAACAATGGTAGTGCTGCCAGCACAGCAAGTCACGACTTGGATATCTTTGGCCCCATGGTGTCCAACCCCCTCCCCTCATCTAATGCTGCTGCTCAGTTCTCTCAGGTAACACAATCTGATGACCTCACCACTTCCCTGGTCCCTAT
The DNA here is from genome assembly GCF_045791955.1 of Oncorhynchus clarkii lewisi. Taxonomy (NCBI): domain Eukaryota; kingdom Metazoa; phylum Chordata; class Actinopteri; order Salmoniformes; family Salmonidae; genus Oncorhynchus; species Oncorhynchus clarkii. The sequence goes on from NC_092159.1 coordinate 17,508,724, forward strand.
GGACACGCAGCTCCACAAACATAAAGACGCATACTGAACTTCTATATTTACATGCACACATATTACCTTGTACATCTACATCTGAACGATGGCTCAGTTGGTGGAGCATTGTGCTCTCAATGCAGTGAGAAATTTGTCTCACACACATCCATGCAGGCCAATGCATGCTAGCGTGAGAGACGTTTGAAGAGCAAGAGACTCAACACACTGAATAGTGTTAGCGACTTTTCTTACGTCGTTCTTACAGTTTTTGCTTCCTTCTTCCAGGCTAGCTCCAGTACCCCAGCCAGCACCCCAACACAACCCCCAGCAGCAACCCCATCCTCTGGCTCTGCCCAGGGAAACCTGGACCTGTTCAGTGAGACTGGTGGTGGAGGGGGCATTAAGGGGGAGGACACCGGGGCCAAGAAACCCCTCTCCAAGGACTCCATCTTGTCCCTGTATGGGAACACCAGTATGCCTCAGATGCCCCAGCACCAGCAGGCCCCGCCTGGTAAGGAGATATACAGACACAAGCCTACACATGCACACTATGTACACTCATGCAGGGCTCTACACTGACCTTTTTTACAAGGAGCATGTGTAGGAGCACTCAAAGAAAAAATGGTTGCACTGTAGAGCCTTGTCATACATAAGTGTGGGCATGTGTGCACATCGTGATGTGACTTTGGTTAATGTGATGAATGTTATTTATCGTTGTTACTCGATTAAATTAACCATGTAACAATTAGCTCATAAGGAATTTGGGGCACCACGGAATAAGTTGTCTAATGAGTTACCATCTCCCGAATGAAACTCTAGAAGAAATATGTAAGATATATTGATAAGTCATTTATTAATCATTACCTCATATCAGTCTCATTCTGAACATTGCAGACTTCTTGAATCCGCAAGATCCCCAGCCTTTTCTGATTATTCAGTTCTACACAAATTGATTTCAATTTTTATTTACTAACTTGCTAAATAATAACACATAATACACATTTACATGAGACAAAAGTCTCTAGTGGACTGACAAATTATGATGGCTTGTTACACAACGGAGAGGGGGTGGGGAAAGAGAGGGATAGAGAAAATGACATTTATTGTGGCTACATTCTAGGACTGTTCTAACATTAATCCTATACCTTGTACACGAACTGCTGCCCGTTTGGGTAAGAAATGCAATGTATTTACATGTAAGTTAGATGTCTTTGTTTGTTGTCTCTGTTGAAACCAATCAATCCTTCTATGGGGAATGGCTCGATGGGTGTAAGGCTCTGATTGTCCACCAGAGGTTACAATATCCTTCTTAGTTGTCCTGGCTTGGAGTGGAGTGTTTTTTCTGAACTGTTCTTCAGAAGCCCAATTACCGTCTGAGATGGGATCCTCTTCTTCCTTTCTTGGGTAGATGGTCAGATCTAGATCCCTTTACATGCAAAGCTGCAGACTGTCAATGTTTTGGTCTAGTGAGTTAATCTTCATCTCTTGTTGAGTTTCAGAGTTTCCAGCCATTTGTAATGTTTAGCTCACGCTTCACATATGCTGGTCTGAATATGTTCATTCTTAGCGAGTCCTTTTAATCACTCTGGTCGGAAAGGGCATTTCCATCACATTGACACATTCGTCTGACCTCATTCGGGGTGTGGCTTAGTTAGACATGAAAACCCAAATCACATTCCTATCTTAACAAAAATAGTTTCATCGTTCTTCATATTGTATTAACATCATATTGGATGGAAACTTAACAGCCGAAGGAGGGTTTCCTTCCTAAGGTACAGTATTTGGTGGATACAGTTTTTAAAAACATCACAATATGAAAAGCAATATAACATGATTATTTTTTAGATCCCCACTGACCATTTTTAACATTCCTATCTTAGAAATATTGTTCCAATATTCATTTTTTTGGGGTGTTATAGTTTTAGCGGCAAAAATATTCTAGAGAACAAAGGCATTCATTTGGTTGGTGCTGAAGAGCAGGAGAGGGTTCTCTGCTGCATAAGATTTACGATTGGCGTGAGGTGTCATAACTGGCCCAGCCCCCCTCTCCTCTCCTGTGGTCTGAGACCTTTGATCCTTGACCAGGAGAGTCATGACACACAAGTACATGCACACACACACACACACACCAACCAATAACACAGAGGTTGGAAATGGTCTCCAACTGGCTCTGGGCTATATAAATGAATGCTGTTAAATACCAAACACTTCTAAAGTAACAAGTCACCAACCAAGTTGTTCAGTCACTTTAGTATATCTATAGCAAGCAGTCAAATGTTAACAGAAAATTATATTTTGAAAGAAACTCAAACTGTTCTCAGTATTTCTCCTGTACTTCTCCCTTCCAGCTGGTATATACATGAACCCCGCCCAGATGCAGTTTCCAGTAGGCATCCCCCAGCAGCAGGTTCCTGCTGGCTACCAGGCCTTCCCTGGCATGGGCACAGGCATGCCCCCCACCACCGTCATGGGTGCCATGATGGCTCAGAATGGAGCTGCCATGATGGGACCCAACACAGGCATGATGGTTGGCATGACGATGCCCAATGGTTTCATGGGACAAGCGCCCGCAGCCGGGATGGTTGGCATGGCTCCGAGGATGATGGGGGTACCACAGGGGGGGATGCCCGCGGGTATGGTGCCTGCTCAGGGCATGCAGGGGATGTATGCTGTCCAGCCTGGGCAGCAGGGCCACTGGAACATGGGACAGGTATGTTAGTTATTTTGATGTCACGTTATTTGGCATATTGGGGATTTTCCCATGGGAGTTAACTTCGCATTTGAAGTATAAGATGGTTTTATAAGAATAGAATATCAAGTGTCTTTGGGAGGTAACTTAGGTATGGCAATATGGTAACATTACCTAACTATCAAATGTTCTCAGATCTATATAAATGCATTGTGGTCAGGGCTTGGGTTTGTTTTAGTATTAGACAATATTGTGTTTCCCTGACACCTTACTATTCATCTCTCCTACTGTCTTCCCCAGATGAACCAGCAGATGTCAGGGATGAGTCTGAACGGTGCCGGGGGGGCCATGGCCTTCGGTCAGCCTGCCTCCACCATGGGAGGCTGGGCCGCGGCACCCTCCGGTCAGACCCTCAGCAACCAGCTCTGGAAGTGACCCCCCCCCCCCCCCCCCCCCGGAGGTCAAAGGTCAGGGATTGGGGGTCAGGGCAGCGGCAGAGGAGATTGCAACCAGGGGGTCCGCAATCCAACATCCAACCCCCCCCAGCAACCTTACTATGAACTGATGCCCGTTCTCCAAATGATACTGACCACTCTCCAACATCGAGCTTATCTGGCTGTTCGCATACTGAAGAGATGCAGCCTTCCTTCCTTGTTTCCTTCAGGTAATCACAGATCCATTGGTGATTGGACAGGTGAAAGCAAGGTGACCGTCTTATGAGTCTGACTGACCCGATCAGTGATTACTTCAAGGAAGGAAGGAAGCATTTCTGCAAGTATTCAAACGGGGCACATCTCTCTCTTTCTGTCACTTTCTAGCCATCGCGCTCTCTTTCCGTCTTTCTTTTGTGAGTAAATTGGGAGTGCTCATACACCATCATACGCAGGCTGGCAGTCAGTGCCTGTTACATGTTGTGGATATCATAACTCTTTTCATTTTCCTTTTTTGGAGGGAAAAAAAACGACAACCACAACAACGTAAACAAATACAACAACAAAGACATCATCGACAACATATCGAAAAAGCTGCAGGACCAGTTACACAAGCTTTTATTGTATCATTATAAAAATTATTATAGAGAATTAAAGAATAGTATTTAAACTTTGGGAGAAGACATGGCTATAATTTCTGTGAATACTGCTCTCCTATGTACAGCTCTGTATAACATTTTAAACGACATGTGGTTCCCCTACAAAATAAAGTATGATAAACCAATGTGTCTTGTGTGTTCTAGATTTTAGACTTCTGAGTTCTAAGTTTAGCCATTAACAGCATTCAATGTCAATTCTACCAGAACACCTAAGAAGGTACAGAAGTTTGCATTTAAAACATGTCTACTCCCCCATGTATTTATTATTGTATATATTTTTCCGGGGTAGGCTACACATGCAAATGTCAGGGTGGTATCATTCTTTAACCATCCTTTGCAGAGCTGGCAGGTTAAATACACCACTACAGTATCACATAAGAGGGAATATAGACACGGAGAGCCAAGAGCTCCCTTTTAAGTAGGCTAAATATTTAATCGAATTTGGTTGGTGGTGCAACATGGTAAAAAAAAAAAAAATACTAATTGTACTAAAATTGACTAAAAAAACGTTTAACTGAATGAAGAAGCACTGAACTGGAGAGCTAGGAAGAAAAAACGAATTCCCAAGCGAGGAAATACGCGAGACGTGGTTTTTAGCATGATCTCTTTTGAGTGCATAAAGTGTGAGGGTGTTGACCCTAGCTTACTCGATATTCTGCAATCAATTACAAGTATTTGAGGACGACGTCGTAACATTTTGGTAGTGGCCACACCTTCTGTTGTTGATTACCCACATGAGAAGGAGGAGGATAAGGCGAAGAGCTCCGGGCCCGCCTTCCCGACTGACGCTTCTCCCTCCCTGTAACATCGAAGCTCCCTCCGCTACTACTACCTTTCTGAACCGCATTAACACAGTCAGCTGTGGAAGATCGTACCCGAAGTCAAGACCAGCTACATTTGTTTTGTTTTTAAATAGTATTTGAGATGATCTTTAATGAAAAGCGCTAACTAAAATAAATGTACTATTATTAAACAGAAATAGAGTTCCAGGTCACACTTTATTTGCTTAGTTCCAAATAAATGATTTACAGCCAGGCATACTTTCGACCAACGATCTGTTGATAAGCAACTGCTTGTTAAGGTTATGGTTCGCTTAGAATTCGTGTAAGGGTTACGTTTAGGGCTAGGGTTAGGATAAGGGTATGGCTTAGGGTTAGTGGATAGCGGTAGTTAGTTGAAATGTTGACCGTTATTGAACATCTACAAACCATCTACTTGGGACTATCCAAATAAAGTGTTACCGAAATCCATTCTAAACCTTGCATAATGGCATTCTGCAGATATGGGACAAAAATAATCCCATCTCTATGCGACCGGGAGGGTCACAATGCCGACGCTTCACATGGAACTCCAGAACCCAAGAGATATGTCCAGAACTCTCAAGAAATCTTCAGTTCTTGATCGACAAACAACGAGAGAGACAGCATTATGGCGAGCTTTTCATTCATTCTCCCTGAAGACGGACATTGTTCTTTTAAGGACAACGACGTTAACTCAGGTAAGAACAATTCAATTATTTCAGTCTTAAAACTCAAATATTAATTGATTTAATTCTTATGAAAAGGAAATATAATACAACATAGGAGAAGATGGCTGTATGGGCTTTTGTTGTTAGTTACCAAGAATGGTAACCATGCAAAATGAATATTTAAAGCTGTAAATTATGTTACGTAATGTCCCAATTATCTCTCCATCCTCTCAAAGTGCGCACTTGTTCACTTCACTGAATTGAAGGGAAATGACTGGTATAATAAATATGGTTGAAAATCCCACTAGCCTATGCCACCACCAATCCAACGTTTTAAGATGTCTGGGAAGTAGTGAATGAGGGCACACTTTAAGGAAATTGGAGATATTATTGGAAGGCACACATTATTTGTGAAAAGGAGAATATCCCTTCCTTAAAATGCAAAAAAATCTATTTGGTTTACCCTATGCTGTGTTGGTGTTTCTTTCAGGGTGGATCTCAATGGTGACCCAACTCAACACCCTTGACGGTCCAGAGTCAGAGAGTCAGAACATCCGTCTGAGCTTTGCAAAGGTACTTGGAGACAAGTACCACTACGCGAATGCCATCGACAGCTCTCTGCTCTGGACAGTTGGGTACACCCCCTACATTCCCCCAGCTCTGAAAGGAAGAAGCTTCCCCTCTGTCAAGAGCTTCTTCCTGAATGAGTGGGAGCCACTGACACTCCTGCAGACTCCTTGGGTTCTGTCCACCATTGTTTCCATCGAGGAAGACAACCTGATCCAGTCTGCTGCAGGCCTAGTGTCTCAGGTTCTGTCCACCAGTGTTTCCATCGTGGAGAATGACCTGATCCAGTCTGCTGCAGGCCTAGTGTCTCAGGTTCTGTCCACCAGTGTTGCCATCGTGGAGAATGACCTGATCCAGTCTGCTGCAGGCCTAGTGTCTCAGGTTCTGTCCACCAGTGTTTCCATCGTGGAGAATGACCTGATCCAGTTTGCTGCAGGCCTAGTGTCTCAGGTTCTGTCCACCAGTGTTGCCATCGTGGAGAATGACCTGATCCAGTCTGCTGCAGGCCTAGTGTCTCAGGTTCTGTCCACCAGTGTTGCCATCGTGGAGAATGACCTGATCCAGTCTGCTGCAGGCCTAGTGTCTCAGGTTCTGTCCACCAGTGTTTCCATCGTGGAGAATGACCTGATCCAGTCTGCTGCAGGCCTAGTGTCTCAGGTTCTGTCTACCAGTGTTGCCATCGTGGAAAATGACCTGATCCAGTCTGCTGCAGGCACAGTGTCTCAGATTCTGTCTGCCAGTGTTGCCATCGTGGAGAATGACCTGATCCAGTCTGCTGCAGGCCTAGTGTCTCAGGTTCTGTCCACCAGTGTTTCCATCGTGGAGAATGACCTGATCCAGTCTGCTGCAGGCCTAGTGTCTCAGGTTCTGTCTACCAGTGTTGCCATCGTGGAGAATGACGTGATCCAGTCTGCTGCAGGCACAGTGTCTCAGATTCTGTCCACCAGTGTTGCCATCGTGGAGAATGACCTGATCCAGTCTGCTGCAGGCCTAGTGTCTCAGGTTCTGTCCACCAGTGTTTCCATCGTGGAGAATGACCTGATCCAGTCTGCTGCAGGCCTAGTGTCTCAGGTTCTGTCCATCAGTGTTGCCATTGAGGAAGACAACCTGATCCAGTCTGCTGCAGGCCTAGTGTCTCAGGTTCTGTCCACCAGTGTTGCCATCGTGGAGAATGACGTGATCCAGTCTGCTGCAGGCACAGTGTCTCAGATTCTGTCTGCCAGTGTTGCCATCGTGGAGAATGACCTGATCCAGTCTGCTGCAGGCCTAGTGTCTCAGGTTCTGTCCACCAGTGTTGCCATCGTGGAGAATGACGTGATCCAGTCTGCTGCAGGCACAGTGTCTCAGATTCTGTCTGCCAGTGTTGCCATTGTGGAGAATGACCTGATCCAGTCTGCTGCAGTCCTAGTGTCTCAGGTTCTGTCCACCAGTGTTTCCATCGTGGAGAATGACCTGATCCAGTCTGCTGCAGGCCTAGTATCTCAGGAGCTGTCTACCAGTGTTTCCATCGTGGAGAATGACCTGATCCAGTCTGCTGCAGGCCTAGTGTCTCAGGTTCTGTCCACCAGTGTTTCCATCGTGGAGAATGACCTGATCCAGTCTGCTGCAGGCCTAGTGTCTCAGGTTCTGTCCACCAGTGTTGCCATTGAGGAAGACAACCTGATCCAGTCTGCTGCAGGCCTGGTATCTCAGGTTCTGTCTACCAGTGTTACTGTTGTGGAAAACGACCTGATCCAGTCTGCTACAAACCTAATGTCTCAGGATAATGACTCAACACTGAGAGACTCCAACCAACCTGTGATCCGCGTGGATGATGTCTCAACCAAGAGAAGTAGACTTACCATCACTATTTCTATGGTTTCAACCAAGAGTTGCCTTGTTGCTTTACATGATGTTGATGCTAGTGCTACAAGCCTGGAGCAATCTGCCGAGAAAATGTCTACTTCTACTACTGATGTCAACGACATCTCAACTGCGGCTGCCAAGAAGAAGAGGTGTAGATTATTCTCATTTGTCTGGAGAGCTCTCAGGGGGAAGAACAAGAAGCCTCTAAGTACTAACTCATATACTCTTAGTCTATTTTGTACTTAATATAATAATCAACTATTTTGATACTGATATCCAGTGTTAATGGCTGTCTGTGAAATAGGTTTTCTATATTTTCTACCTTTCGTTTTTTTTTCAGGCTAAAGTGGCTTCCAAGAAAGAGGACGAAATCAACAAGGATGTGAGCAGCCTCACCTGCCACCACAACACTACACAGGGAGATCACTGATGCAGGCACCCACAATGGTGTTCCTATGTTTTATCCCACTTTGTCTTCATCCCCAAATCCCTTTCTCCCACCCCACCCGTTTTATCTTCAGTAAACCTTTTGTCATTGCATTTGATTGTGCTTTGTCTTTCATTGGGATCACTGTCATTGAAAAGGGAAGGGGTTTCGTAGTTCAACTACTTGTCAATAAATCACTGGTTAACTTCAAATTGAGACAACCGAGGCAAAGACGTTGTTGCTAATGCGATCAGTTATATCCACATTTTCCGGAGAATAACAGGCATTCTCGCTCAGGGCCTCAAGATGGAGTAGTAAGCACAATTATAATGGTTCCCCTCATAATGATGCTTTTATCAGCTGTTGGATATGGGGATATTCCCATATTAGGAATTCCTGTGGGAGATTTATACCGGTGAATAAGTATGATAATTGGACATGGATTGTCTCTGGCTACTGAGTATTTCCATCATATGATTGTAGCCTAGGTTATGATTCTGTTATGATGAGGTTTACAATGCAGTTGTCTCCTTAGACATGGGGCGGCAGGGTAGCCTAGTGGTTAGAGCGTTGGACTAGTAACCGGAAGGTTGCGAGTTCAAACCCCCGAGCTGACAAGGTACAAATCTGTCGTTCTGCCCCTGAACAGGCAGTTAACCCACTGTTCCCAGGCCGTCATTGAAAATAAGAATTTGTTCTTAACTGACTTGCCTGGCTAAATAAAGGTAAAAAAAAAAAAAAAAAAAAAAAAAAAAAGACATGACTGACTCATGGTATTGAAATCTATTACACCACATTGATGCATCATGAAATAACCCATGTGTGTAGGAGTTTAACCACAGGCTTAATGTAGCCAAGGTGTTCATGTAATGCAAGTGTGTTTTCTGTTTGTTCTTTGTGAGCTATTGCCAGATGAATATATATATAACAGATGATATGACTATAGTTGGCTATGGCTATAGTTTATGTTTTCCCTAATTTTTCAAACCACCACCAACAAACACCAACCCTGTTCTCAATTAAATGCACTATTCCATTCAATTTCTGAGGGCTCTTCTACAAAACAATGTTATGAAACCTGAAACCAATAGCCATCTCCATGATTTAGGTTACAGCAAGAGGCTAAAAATATCCAGTTCAGACTGGTAGTAGTCACGACCTAAATTATGACAGAATTCTGCACCACTGATAGTTGACGTCAATACAGTACAGTCACTTCCTCGGTGACGTAATCGAACGAACTCGGTCGGTAGCATTGCCATCTGGTGGATGGACTCCGACTCGAGACCCGTAACATTACGTCATTGGAAAGGAACCGATGCCAGTGTTTGGGTCTGGGTTTGAATACAAACAGATGAATAGCCGACCATTAGAACTGATACTCGACAGCAACAACTTGAGCTACAATTAATACGCATTTAGGCTACAGTAAAGTCTTAAATAACTACTCAATATGCTTCAGGCGTTTTCTGGAGAGTTTTGGGGAATCTTGTGACTAAGAATGTTTCAAATTAATTGAGTGTGCTTCATTGGTAATGAGAAAATAGTTGCACAGTCAGCAAAACAGCGTAGGGGTTTTGACTTCAGTTCATTGACGTTTATGTAAATTGTATGTGCATTTTATGTTTATGTGCATTTTTTGTTTAATATATTTCAAAAGACAAGGGCTCGACAATGAAGTGAATGGATAGATAGTAAAAACAAGCATTAGCTGATTTAAAACTGTTGCAATTATGATACTTATGAGTTGTGCGTAAATGTCTCTGTCCGTGGTGCTGAAATGTTTTTCCTTTATCGTGACTAAGAAACGCATTGCAGGATGTCCATTGTACTGATCCTTTTTGATTGACAATCAAATATGTCATTCGACTATACCGATACACACTGTATGTTCATCCAGCTATATGTTATGTTGAAAATGGTTTGAAATATAGCTGGTAAGAGTGATTGTCATTTGCATCTCTGACGCAACTTTCAGGAATCAAACTGAACGTCGTTAAGTCCAGGACGTTGAACTCTCAGACAGAACCCAGTTTACCCTTTCCTGTGGATCAATATTTTACAGAAGCCTTAACGGTCAATTAATGTTGGAGCTATAACGACGGGAACGCGCACTATTTTTGGTTTATATTTGCAGGCAGGTGTGCGCGCGTGTGTGTGTGTGTGTGTGTGTGTGCGTGTGTGTGTGGTGCCAGCCAGGGTGGCGTGACTCTTGAAATAAGTGAGGTTGGAAAAAGTGTTGTTCTTGCATGAGGCGAGAGAGAGAGAAACCCATTCTCAAATTCGTAAAAGCGCGTGCACAACCACAAGGAAGGAAGATGCGAGCTCTAGGGGGCTGCATTCCCATTGACTGTTCCATCTCCCTGTCAGTGGCAGCAACATTAGCAGTGCCGAGGCGGTGGCAGCACTGAGAAAGAGAGAGCGAGGGGGAGAGAGAGAGAGGAAGGCAACACACAGACTCCGCCTAACTTTACCACGGTCCAACATCACCGAGAACGTGTCCGGTGGCGCGAGGGCATCACAGCTCAAAGCCAATCCATCCAGAGGGTCCCTCGGCTTGCTTGTCTCTTGGCGTGGAGATGGGCTTCCCGTAAAACCGGCGGTGGTGGAGGGGAGAGGTGGGCCGGCGGGGGGTGGGGGGGAAGAAGCGAGAGACTAAAGAGTGAGGAGGTGGAGAGAAAAAGCCGAGGAGGACGAGAAACAAAAGCACAACCGTGGGTGCCTGCAACAACCATGAGCAGCGGCGGCTTGCCCTATTCACCAGAGCTGCTGCTCTACCCGTGGACGATGTTGTGAGGTGTGGCTCGCAACGCTAAGCAGCAGGGATTCAGTCAGTCGAAACGACAGTAGCAAGCCAAGGAGGGGTGCTGCTGGTGGAAAAGATGTCGTCCGCCTCGGTGGGGCCCCAGGGCGGCCCTCGCCCACCCACCGCGCCGCCGACCGTCCCCGAACTGCCGGACCTCAGCCATCTCACCGAGGAGGAGAGGAAAATAATTATGGCCGTGATGGATCGGCAGAAGGAGGAAGAGGAGAAAGAGGAAGCCGTGTTAAAGTAAGGGCTACATTTCCTTTCCCTGAACGGTGGTCGGTGGAACCCCGAACGCACCACTCGCAAACGCAACACCCCCATTCACGAGCGAGGTGTCTGTGTCCAGAAGGCAGACGCACGAGCGGCCATCCGCCAACAATTAGTCCCAGTATGTTACCAATACGCCTGCCGTTTACCATTGTGGTCACATTTCACACCAGTTCAACCACCACAACTCGTTGCATCCCCTATTGTTCCCTAATACTGGGCTGTAATTTCCGTATAGCCTACAGATGTTATAGCCCACGCTAACGGTGTTCCCTTGCTTGCCACTGTATGAATAATTCACACCAGGTTGGATACTGGGGTTCGTTTTGGGATTCGACTATTCATGAGGGGGAAAAAAATCACAGTTTATAGGCCTGTCAATGCTTTAGCTTTTCTCAAATCCATTGTAGGCTATGCGCTCTTCTCCAAAGCCCCCATAAGGAACGTCAGGTGTAGACTATATAATTGAAATTGTGGACATAGCCTACGAGGTGAATAGCTAATCAAGGTATCCTCTCCGTGACAGACGATGGTGATGGTCATTGATAAGGACGGGGAAATCGGGTCAAACGAGATACAGGTGTAGCCTCGCGCAGGTGGCAGAGGAGGGGAGACGGGGTGTACCAGTGGGGGAGCACTGGATGAATCATACCACAGGACTGCGTGCCCCCTCCCTCCCTGAATCGTTCCTTATCTTCCTCCTCTTCCAAATTATTTTTTTGTTTTGTTGCTTTGACAAGGCCGCGTATACAACCTTACCGAAGCAGCTTGGTGGCTGGCAAAGCTTAGGAGCTGTCCTTAACAAAACGTCAACGGTGTGCCAGATATCGAACTGTTGCTGTTTATGTCACCTGTTGCTGCTTATGATACCGTCGTTGCCCAACAAGACGATGGTGACATTAAAACTCCAATGATGCTTCATTGCGAGCCTGGCACAAACCATTCGTATTTTATGCCCGACAATCGTGTTACACGGGTGTGGTGCCATTTTCCCCTACCCTCGGCGATGAGAGAGTGGGTGTGGTTGCACTGGTTGGAAATCTCACCATGTGATGTAAGGCCGGGCATTCGAGCTAAGCATGATAGGGGGAATTGAAGCTCGACCAGTTATAGCCAATAGCTGGATTTAACACGCCTCAAACCAGTATCAATTCAACTGATATCGAATTAATCAGTTATTTGGCCTATTGTATTCGGAAAACGTGTATGCAGCGTGAAAGTACCGTGCGCCTCTCGTGTTCAGCTCTATTCCACCGTTGGCCTAAATATATATTCTGTGTTCCTTCTCCCGTGAACGGATGTATTGGTTATTCTTTGGTTTTCCCACCGATCGGTTCCCAACACAATGCAATGAGGTGAATGAACGTCGCTTAAATCATTTTGCATAAGACCATCTTCACGAGATCGTGTGGTAATAGGGAACATCCATAGTGCACTACGTGACTCATGCTGTGCCACAAATATTCACTTTGCTCATACTCACCGAAGGCTCAATCAAGTCGAATTTCCAACAGCAATACACTATGTAATATATCTAGCCTATTCAAAGTGCTTTATGACATCCTTGTTTGCTGCAATTACATTGCACTGTTTCATTTCCTGGTTGAAGTCTGGGGGAGCCGGGGCTGGAGCTATCTCGTGCCTCAGGAGAGGAAGTGATGTATTTAATGTTCCATGAGGCTTGAGCCCTCCACAGCTTCTGTAAATAATGCCCTCATCATTTAGCCAATCATTTATATGATGATCCATGCACACCCTAAGGTCATGGCCAGTTGCTGGGCTGTTGCTGTGGCTCTCTGTGCACAGTTGCACACTATAACCTTTGATTATGAGAAGCTGTCATGTGTTGGCGGCTCTCAAGTTAAGGCCTGTATGTAGTGGTTCAGTGCTTCCAAGAGAAATGATATAGAATCACAATAGCCTTGTGTCCGAAATGTTTATGGCATGTGGGAGAATAGGGAATAGAGAGAGAGTGTGTGTGTGTGTGTGTGTGTGTGTGTGTGTGTTTGTGTGTGTGTGTGTGTGTGTGACAGAGAGACAGAGAGAGAGAAAGACTGGGGCTGTATGTGAACTTTCCATGGATTCTGCAGGCATTCCCATTCTTCCTGTGCATCAGGGGCGCACATTTTTATTATATATATATTTTTATCCAGTCGGATAAACACTCAAAACAGCCTACCAGACTGCTCGGAGGTGTCCACATGGTCCTGAAGTACACCCTGTTCTGCATCACATTCCATTGATAAAACTTTCAGAATGTGGGGGGAGGGACATGTCCCCGTCCTCAGTGAAAGTTGCAACGTTGGTGCAACCAGTGTGTGCCCAGTGGGTTGTTGCACATCATTGCTAAACTCATGTATTTCCATTGAACATTTAACTTCTAATACAGTCTAGTAGTATGGCATTGTGATCAGGGTCTTTTGAATAGACCGGGCAAGCATTAGGCCTATGGGTCCACGTTCTTGGCATGCGGCCATCCAACAAATGACTTTCCCCATTCACTTCAGCTCAGTGAACGTTTCCGATGAACAATGAACAATGTAGCACATGATTATTACACGTGCAATAGATGATATCAAGCTAGTCTGTCGTGCCAATGATATAACATGGCAACACAGGCCCTCCTGACTGTTCTGGGTGGTATTCATTAGACACCAAGCGGAAGAAAACAGACTCAAACGGGGAGGGATTACCTGATCTTGCCCAATAAGAAATCATCATTTTTGTTTCCCGTTGCAAAACGTTTTGATACGGTGGGCACTAATGAATATGACCCAGGTGTTCTTATGGTACCTGGGAGCTAAGCAGCTGGTGATAAACTGATAGGTTCCTGTATCTCACCATCTCCGTCATGGGAGAGGCCAGTGTGTCCAGGTCTGTTGCCCAGCCCAGAGGCCTCATCCTGGACCAATGATGATCCCTTAGGTCAGCCTGTGGGAACAGAGCACCTGGAGCTTCTGCTCTGTGCTACTGTATCTGTACCGTGGGTGACTCATCTCTGTAGGTGTTGTTGCAGCAGATGCAGCAGGTGAAGAAAGACGACGTGGTCTATTGACGTTCTCTATCCTGTCCTCTGTAAAAGTTTTCAAAGAAGGTGTGAAATGAGCAACTTCACACCATGTTGACGTGCAAGACCATTACTGTCCTCTGAATCAGGGTGTTGGACACGTGGCTTAAGAGAGATGGTATTACTGGACACTATAGACATGGTTGAGAGTGTAGTAGGAGTGTAGTAGGAGTGTAGTAGGAGTGCTGAGCACCATTCTAGCACGCTAATAAGCAGGACTGAACTGAACACTGAACTGGCATGCTCAAAGAATTTACAGCATTTAGCATTTAGCCGTTAGCTACCGCCCCAATGTGGTGAAACAACACCCGCTAACTAAACAGGAAATCGCCCCCTTAGAGCATTTGTGGTTACCGTATAGTAAATATTGATGAGCTAACAGAGGTTGTAGAGTTTCTTAGAGGGGTGTATGAAGCAGAGGGAGAGAGAGAGGAAGAGCCCTCATCATCAAAGATGGCGGAAGAGAGGAAGACTAGAGTATAGTGGATGGAAGGATTTGGAGGGTTTAGGATTAGAGGGATACCTAGGAGAGCGCGAGTGTACACACACACACACACACACACACACACACACACACACACACACACACACACACACACACACACACACACACACACACACACACACAGTGCCAATCTCTGCTTCACAGGGCTCCAAAGGGCCCCCAGAGCACAGAGTGCATCAGAAGGCCATGCAGGCACCACATCACCAGCCAGCCATAGGTCACTGTTAGATAGGTATACGTGTAGCAAGACGTGTAGCTGAGGTTAGTATGGAGGTTGTAGGGAGGAGATGTGAATGGAGGTCTGGAAGATCCAGTTATTTTCCCCCTCTGTGTTGAGGCTACTATGACGTGAAGGCTGTTGTATAGGAGATAGTCACTTGCAAATACACATAAATACACATTCACAAACATGTACAAGTCTCTCAAACATGCACATGCTCTGTGTACACCGTCCCACCCACCTAACACACAAGCCCACTATGTGTGTATCCACAGCTGTGTCAGTTGCAGAGCTGGGAGGGCTGTGATGTGATTATTGATTGACAGACAGGGTCGGTGGTTGATGTTGACGTGGAGCGGGTGTCAGACGTGGTGGTGCACCCCGAGGGCTGCTGGGGGTTGGCTATGTACTCTCTGGGAATATTTTGGCTTTTGTCAGCTTCTGACTGGCATACACCGACAGACACACACACACGCGCACACACACACACACACACACACACACACACACACACACACACACACACACACACACACACACACACACACACACACACACACACACACACACACACACACACACACACACACACACACACACACACACACACACACACACACACACACACACACACACACAGCTAGTGCTTCTATGGAACTGAGACACCTGGTGTGTTTGTTCCAGACTGCGTACTCAGCTACTATACTAACATACATGCTGTGACATGTCCTGTGACCAGTCCCTGATGTAATGACATCAAATGCTTACATTCATCTCTGCATTTTATTATGAGTAGTAATGCTTATGATTTGTTATCGAGATACTGTATGTTCTGTAACCCCCCCTATGGTAATGGCCTGGGCTCTGAGTTCCCTCGTCAAGTCATGCAGTTGTAACTATTTGTCCATGTGTGGGATCAGCACCAGCTGAAAGGGTTGCCATGCCAACTCCCATTCCCTTCTGCCTTCTCATCTCCCCCTCTTTCTCTCCGTCCGACCTCACTTTCCCTGCTGCTGTGTCTCAGTGTCCCTGGCTGGTTACTCCTGCCACCTTCTACCCCCAAAATAACCCCTTTCCACCCCCCTCCCTCCTATCCCTCCTCCCCCTCTTCCCATCCTCCTGCTGTGTCTCAATGTCCCCAGGTTTCTGGCTGGTTACTCTCATCTTCCCAGCAATTAGCGTTGTTCTGCCGTGGAGCTTCCTCTGCAGGCTGGAGGGAGGTAACTGACCATAGCCACACACACACACACACACGCACACACACACACACACACACACACACACACACACACACACACACACACACACACACACACACACACACACACACACACACACACACACACACACACACACACACACACACACACACACACACACACACACACACACACACACACACACACACACACACACACACACACACACACAGAGAGAGAAAGAGAGAGGGGGGAGGAGAGGGGAAAGAGAGAGAGAGAGAAGGAAGGAATGAATGGGGGAGAGAGAGCGGGAGGGGAGGAGAGGGGAAATAGAGAGAGAGAGAGAGAGAGAATGAATGGGGGAGAGAGCGCGGGAGGGGAGGAGAGGGGAAAGAGAGAGAGGGAGGGGAGGAGAGGGGAAATAGAGAGAGAGAGAGAATGAATGGGGGAGAGAGCGTGGGAGGGGAGGAGAGGGGAAAGAGAGAGAGAGAGAGAGAGAGAGAGAGAGAGAGAATGAATGGGGAGAGAGAGCAGGAGGGGAGGAGAGGGGAAATAGAGAGAGAGAGAGAGAATGAATGGGGGAGAGAGCGTGGGAGGGGAGGAGAGGGGTAAAGATGGCGTGGTGGGAAGGTGGAGAGAGAGAGAGGGATAAGGGGGAGGAGAGGGAGAAAGAGAGAGGGGAAATGGAGAGAATGAGCGTGGAGATTCCTCTGTGTGGTTTAATTCTCAGGACTGGAGGGAATGGTGAGGAGGGAGGATGTGTCCTTGGTGATGAACTCTGAACTCTTCCTGACTTATGTAGGTCTCCTGTTTCTGCCTTTAACATTTCTTCTGGCACAAGAACTGTGAGTTATAGCGACAGTATCCTATTTAATATTATTTTATGTTGTTGGCACCCGTGACAGCTGGTTGGTGAATTGGGGATTTTTCCATTAAACATTAAACACACATTAATTGGGTAGAAAAACAGCCTTACCTCTTCAGGGATACATGTCCAGGAAGGCATGTGAAGCCAGGTTCTAAACACTTATATGGCCAGACACTTCACACCGTCACAACACGTCCCCAAATCGTTCCCACGAGGGAAAATAAATACCCTCTGTCTCTAGACATGAAAGTATTCCCTCTCTTCTGATATCTCACAGTTCAAATGAACACAAACTGCTATTTTTTCTTAATCCGAGAGCTGAAGGTTTCAAGGTTTCCGGGATAAAAATGTTAATGTTGAATTATGGAACAGCTCTGGAAATAGCGCACACTTGGAAGCGGCCTCCTGAAATATTTAAATATACAGTTTGCTTGCTCTGGCTATGCTGTTGTCCCACATCTCTAACCTGTTTCAGTTTCCCCTCCGTTGTTGAATTTCTCCTAATTAGAAGTGTATATTTATTGGGCATGGCTTTGTTTATGTCTCTGTGTGTGTGTGTGTGTGTGTGTGTGTGTGTGTGTCCTTGCATGCGTCAGTCAGTGGTTGTGTGTGTGTGTGTGTGTGTGTATGTGTGTGTGTGTGTGTAACTTGTCAATGCCTTAACGCTTATTATGAGAAGATCAAAACTACCTTGATGTGGTGTTCTGTCTACCTGATGCATTTCTGAGCTGTTTGAAAAGGGCCCCAGTCGTCTTCATAGAAACTTCCATTCTTGAAGACTGGGGCCCTGTTCAAATAGTCAGCAACTTTTATTATACACACCAGCATCTGTTTTGCAGCAAAAAACGGTGCTTCTACCTGCTAACACACACACACACACACACACACACACACACACACACACACACACACACACACACACACACACACACACACACACACACACACACACACACACACTATGGTTGATGTGTCTGTATTTAGTGGATGTTGGCTCTCACACAATCTTTTCTTTTAATTAGAATAACTCAGAGGCACTTGGGTGTAACGGAAACACCTGGTGGAATGATCATGTGTGGAAGGAGAACAGTATGTTTGTGTGTGTGTGTGTGTGTGTGTGTGTGTGTGTGTGTGTGTGTGTGTGTGTGTGTGTGTGTGTGTGTGTGTGTGTGTGTGTGTGTGTGTGTGTGTGTGTGTGTGTGTGTGTGTGTGAGTGAGAGAGAGAGTTACATATGTGAGTTGTGTCAATGTGTGTGTGTGTGTGAGAGTTGTGTCAGTGTGTGTGTGTGTGTGAGAGTTGTGTCAATGTGTGTGTGTGTGTGTGCACGGCTGTCTTCTCAGTGGGGTGTAATTTCTCAATGCGGCAAGCAGCTCAGGTGGAACTCGGCTGCATGTCAAGGAAAAGCTGCCCATTCTGTTCATTTTGTCTTGCAACATTTTGTTTCCACAGCAAGTTTGGTGGAGCAATTTTGGCACTGCCAGGGTCATAATCACTGTGGTGTGTGTGTGTGTGTGTGTGTGTGTGTGTGTGTGTGTGTGTATCAGGATCATAGTATTTATTTGTGTACTCTGTGTACATTATTAGGGTCATTAGTAGTTCAGTGTGTGTGCCCTCTATCTCTGGTGGGAAAAGGCCTCCTGCCTTTGTCTGTGTGGTAACACCTGGGCTCCACTGCATCCTGGTTAATCATTTTCTGTTCCTCGTACTCAGCTCCTCCTGATATTTGGATAGAGTATATATGTGCTGTTGAGATACAATTTATTAGGTACACCTGTCTACTACCGGGTTGGACCTCTCCCTTTGTCTCCGGAACTGCCTGAATTCTCCGGGGCATGGAAACGTTGCTCAATTGGTATCAAGGGACCTAACGTGTGCCCGGGAAACATTCCCCACACCATTACACCACCGGTCTGTACCGTTGACACCAGGTAGGATGGGGCCATGGAATCATGCTACTTACGGCAAATCCTGACTCTGCCATCAGCATTACACAGGAGAAACCGGGATTTGTTGTACCAGACAATGTTTTTCCACTCCTCAATAGTCAAGTGTTGGAGATCGCGTGTCAGCTGGAGCTGCTTCTTCTTCTTGCCTCTCGTGTCAAAGGTTGCATGTTCGAATCCAGCACTAGAAAATTGTCCCCAACTTTTACCTTAACCATTCCGAGTTAATGCCTAACCTTAAGATTTCTAAGGTTATGCCTAAATTTAACCCTAGCCTTAAAAATTAAAGGGGAACGTCACCCTGGGGGAATCTAGGCTTGTTTTCATCATGTCTGAGGCATTTCTAGGTCAGTGTGATGTGTTTCACATATAGGCTCTATGTTATACTGATCGCACTATACGTTTCTGTAGGTGTAGATATTGTTGTCCTTGTTCGAAAGAGCCATTGGACATCTTTCAGCGATGTTCCTGTTGGCGTATTCATTACTAAATATACAAGCAGACAACAACATTTCAGTTTCAAACGACAACTTGTGTTGGGCGGTACTTCATGCTCTGGCCCCAATCCTCCACAAAGGATTTTTGAAAAGGACGCGGACACTACTGTAACAACAATCCTTTGGGCAAAACTGATTCAAGTGATTCCTCTCATCAACAGGAATTCGACGATGGAGCATCTGTTAGCTTCATGGTGACATTCAACCATACATTCAACTAGAATATAGCAAAGAGGATTCAAAACAAAGAGTTGCATTTAGCTAACATTAGAAGTTTAGCTCCCATGTGGCACAGCGGTCTAAGGCACTGCATCTCAGTGCGAGAGGCGTCACTACGCACCCTGGTTTGATTCCAGGCTGCATCATAACCGGCTGTGATTGGGAGGGCGGCGCACAATTGGCCCAGCGTCGTCTGGTTTAGGTTTTGGCCGGGGTAGGCCGTCATTAGAAATAAGAATCAATCACACAAATAGTCAACCTCACAAATAGTCAAGACACCAGATAGGATTCCAAACAGATGTAAATACAATTATTGCATATCTAGCAAGCTAGCTGGCTACGTTTACTAGCCGTCAGTGAGGAGAAACAATAATACAAAAATGTACTGTTGTAAATCTCTAAAACCGAAGGTTTTACCATAAAAATATTTGCCTAAGCTTCCTCGATAGACATGGCTGAAGGTAGATACTGTCTGCCTATTGAGGCTCATTTGTACGGTCTGGTCACTGTAAAAGGTTTGAGTGTAATGCCATATTTCTTTCTATTAGGCTAGATATTGTTGTAAATGTAATCTCTGTGCCTGTGCATTAGTTTGCATGTTCAACTAGTCTACCCTAATGGTGATGTTATGCTGGCATGGTTGTTCAAACTGTACAATGGAGTATAATTTGAGGTAGTTTTTTTGTCTTACAGACAATATCGTGTCGTGCCTGGGCTTCTTCCTGTTGTGGATTCTAGATACAGAAACATAATTCCTTTGCCTGCATGTTTCAATGTAGCAGATCTGTATCCCGTGTACTGTATCCCTCTTGAGGGATTAGACATTATGCTGGATTTCAAGCAGATGACTCATGAGGAGCTGAATGGCAGTTTGATCATGACAACACTCCTCCCACGGCTTTACAAGTATTCCCAGAACTTACTGTATGTTTCTTTGGAATGGCAATCCCAGTGGGTGCTCTGTTCAGAGGGTGCACCGGGGAACAGTGGGTTAACTGCCTTGTTCAGGGGCAGAACGACAGATTTTTCTTACCTTGTCAGCTCAGGAATTCAATCCAGCAACCTTTCGGTTACCGGCCCAACGCTCTAATCACTAGGCTACCTGGCGCCCATAACTACCAGGACCAGTGCACACACCACTCACAGCATGAAACTACCCATAACCACCAGCACCAGCACACACACCGTTCACAGCATGAAGCCAAACCACAAAACGTAAATAAATAATAACAATAATCCCATCTTCACCCCTGATTGGAGGACCTCAAACATTTACCCTGTACATTTCTGTATATACTTATTTCAACACTCATCAATTCCACCCTTCAGACAGACACAGATCAACCCCAATAAATCACAGATCGTTCCCAATAAATCATCATTCGACCATTTCCTCTCGCAATTCTCCCATGGTGACTCACTAGGGACATATAACATTCTTGTTGAATACCCAGTTCTCTTGAGTTAGCATTAAATAGTGTACACTCCCCTGTATTTTTGAATTGGACAAATAAACAAATATTCTTTGGGCAGACAATTTTCAAAGATTGATAGAAAAACCCATATTTATTTAATGGTGGTTCTACATCAGGGCTCTCCTAACCTGTTCCTGGTGAGACACTGTCCTGTAGGTTTTCACTCCAACTCTAATCTAGCACACCTGATTCTAATAATTAGCTGGTTGATAAACCGAACCAGGTTCGTTACAACTGGGGTGGGAGCGTAAAACCTATAGGAGGATAGATCTCCAGGAACAGGGTTGGAGTTAAAACCTACAGGAGTGTAGATCTTCAGGAACAGGGTTGGCGTTAAAACCTACAGGAGGATAGATCTCCAGGAACAGGTTTGGAGTTAAAACCTACAGGAGGGTAGATCGCCAGGAACACGGTTGGCGTTAAAACCTAGAGGAGGATAGATCTCCAGGAACAGGGTTGGCGTTAAAACCTAGAGGAGGATAGATCTCCAGGAACAGGGTTGGCGTTAAAACCTACAGGAGGATAGATCTCCAGGAACATTGTTGGAGTTAAAATCTACAGGAGGGTAGATCTCCAGGAACAGGGTTGGAGTTAAAACCTACAGGATAGATCTCCAGGAACAGGGTTGGCGTTAAAACCTAGAGGAGGATAGATCTCCAGGAACAGGGTTGGCGTTAAAACCTAGAGGAGGATAGATCTCCAGGAACAGGGTTGGAGTTAAAACCTACAGGAGGATAGATCTCCAGGAACAGGGTTGGCGACCCCTGTTCTACATGGTCTTATGCTTTGCCACACTGGCTGTGTTTACACAGGCAGCCCAATTTAGACCTTATTTCCACTCATTGGCTTCGGTACACTGGCAATTGTGTTCGG
This sequence comes from Oncorhynchus clarkii lewisi, assembly GCF_045791955.1. Classification (NCBI taxonomy): domain Eukaryota; kingdom Metazoa; phylum Chordata; class Actinopteri; order Salmoniformes; family Salmonidae; genus Oncorhynchus; species Oncorhynchus clarkii. The sequence goes on from NC_092159.1 coordinate 17,530,735, forward strand.
CATTGGGAGCTGGGGAAGCTGAGACTCTTTGTGTTTCTGGTGACGGGCCTGTTCTGTCTATGGTGAAGGGCCAGCTGGATTAGACTCTGCCAAAAGTGGTGTAGGGCCTCTTAACCACTAACTGTTTGGTCCTCTTGCAGAAGATTTGCTGGTACTGCATTTTATACTCTTTGTGGATGGAACGTAGGGCAACACGCCTTTGTTGATAAAGGTATCAACCGAATGGGACCGGCTAGGGTCTTGTTTAGGAATAACGAGGGGACACTGGGAGCTGCTTTTAAGAGGTAAGATAAGTCAACAAAGTAAATGGGCTGGGGGGTTTAAAGAAGGTGTGAAAAGTCTTAGGAAGGCAGTTCTTACGCGATATAAATGGTTGTGTATGGGAGATTGAGGAGAAATGGCACCTCAATCGCTCTCATGCACAACAATACATTTACTGTCTAAGCACAACCTAAAACCCCTTCCTCATGTCAAAGTACTGTCTGTAAACCTCCCCCAGCCCATCGACTGACAGATCATTCTTGTCAATAAGTATCCATTTGCAGGGGAATTTTGTAGACATGTCTTTGTATTGTCTTTTGAGAATCTGCAGAGAAGAATGAGGTGGTTACGTCAGTGTCCCTTGCTGGTTTCTGTCCCAAAATCTTGTTGTGCTCCATAACCGCAAAGTGGGTCTGCTCCCTCATGCTTGTGTACACACAATGCCTCGGCTTTGGGCTATTTTTCAGCAGGGCACTGTGGAATGACTCCAGATAACCTGAGTTTTACAAAAAGAAAAGGTCAAAAGCAGGGTAGACTAAATTGATGACATGGTCTGGAAGGTACTACCCAATTCATGTTTATAACATGCGTACTGTAAATTGAGCTAACCACGCCACTCATTGTATTGATCTCTATTAGACTGGATAGCTAAGCATACCTAACATGGATTTTTCAATGTTGTCAGCTTGCTGTTAGTTAACTAGCATCACTAAATTGGCAGCAAGATTACTAGCCAGCTGAGACGGGCTGAGAACAAACTAACCAACCATAGAGGATTTATACACTTTCCTCGTTACTACCAACACACAAACAGAGAGTGAGTTAGCTAAATCTATTTTTAGTAACGGAGTGTTTTCCAGACAAGGGTTGAATAGATGACTACCAAATTGAAATACCAAATAAGAGTAACATTAGCTATCTCACAGCAGCTAACGTCAGTTAAAGATAGAAACCACAAACAAACATGTTTACTTTGCTGAATGAAGCTACCAATCTAGCAGTGACTACCATGACATAAGTTAAATTGATTGACAGTGTCTATACCCAAAATATAGCTATATGCATTATCTGATAGCTTTCAGAGTTCAATACGGGACTGTAACTTTAGCTAGCTAGCTAGCTAATTTACCCAGCTAGTCCAGATAGGCTAGCAAGATAGCTAACGTTAGGTTACCTCTAGTTGAGAATCTTCCGTTTTGTTGTGAAGGAAAAAAAATTGGTGGTATCGCATCACTTCTCAGCTGTCGTCTAAATGGATTACTCATCAGTTCAGACTGAAAATCCCTCTGATAATCTTTGGTCACCGCATCATTTTTGCCAGCTGCATAATCAGGTTAAATCCCTGGTAGGTAGAATGGTGAAAGGTTCCACATTTTGTTGCTCGTTTGTAATTAGCACAACCAGGCACACCACACGGGCATGATGACAAACAATAGTGAAAAACAAACGTTTAAAAAAGATATGTCCTCGAGTAGTTCTGAGATTACTGTGTGTTTGTCGTTCCAAGTAAACAACACCGTTATTCAAGTTTGTGGGTACTGCATTTTATACTCTTTGTGGATGGAACATAGGGCAACACGCCTTACGTTCCCTACCTAGCGTGCGGTATCAGCATTTGCTATGAACGGCGGACTTGTGGTTCACTATGAGCAGGCGAATACACAGGGAGTTGAAACTTCCTGATTCTACCAGTGAAATGAAAATGTGCGAGTTCTAGCTTGTGCCGTTCTGCATACCAATGTTGTACTAACCCGGTATTTGCCTGTTTGTGGTCGCCTGTTAGCTTGCACAATTTTTGCCATTCTCCTTCGACCTCTCATCAATGAGCTGTTTTCACCCACAGGACTGCCACTGACTGGATGTTTTTGTTTGTCGCACCATTCTCGGTAAAAACTAGACACCGTTGTGCGTGAAAAGCCCAGCAGGCCGGCCGTTTCTGATATACTGCAATCGGCGAGCTGGCGCCGATGATCATACCACGCTCAAAGTTGCTTGGGTCACTTGTTTTGCCCATTCTAACATTCAATCGAACAGTAACTGAATGCCTTGATGCCTGTCTGCCTGCGTTATATATATAGACCACGTGACTCACTGTCTGTATGAACAAACCATTTTCGGGAACATACCTAATAAACTGGCCAGATAATGACTCCTGGTCGGTGGTTGGTAGTTTAGCCAAACCCCACCCCTTATCTTAATAATCTCTGTCACTTCCAGTACAGTGGACCTTGTTGACATAAGCAGTGTGTGTGCTCTAGAGATAATGCAGCGATAATGGACCATTTTCAGTAGATGATCAGCATTGATATGAAGACAATTCCAAATGACCTTTACATTCCCATTTGTCATCTCAGACTCCTCTCCTCTGTCTCCAGAGTGGGAGGGAGGAGAGACATGAAGAGAGCAAGGAGAGAGAGGAGAGGTACGAGAGGGAGCAGAGTGTATATAGCAAGAAGAGGAAGAATAAAGGAGAGAGAGGAGAGGGAAGAGCGGAGCAGACGGTATATAGCAAGGAGATGAAGAACAGAGGAGAGGGAGGAGAGAGAATAGAGGGAAGAGGGTGGAGGAGAAGGAGAGGGAGGAGAGGGAGGGGGAAGTGAAGTATGAGAGGTAGGACAGAGAATAGAGGGAGGAGAGGTATGGGCATGGAGCAGATGGTGAAATATGGAGAGAGCCCTCTTCATTTATTTAACACTGACGAGAACACAACATTATGGAGAGAGGGAGGGAGAGAGACGGTGAGAGAGAGCGAATAGGATGGGTGGGAGGAGTGTGTGAGATTGAATGAAGAGGGAGAGGAGGAGACAGAAACAATGAGTGAGAGAAAGTTAAAGACTGATTAAGGTAGAAGTCAGAGGGATAGAGAGAGAGAAAGAGAGAGAGAGAGAGAGAGAGAGAGAGAGAGAGAGAGAGAAAGAGAGAGAGAGCGAGAGAGAGAGAGAGAGAGAGAGGCAAAGAGAGAGAGAGAGAGAGAGAGAGAGAGAGAGAGAGAGAGCTGGTGAGCAGCCTGTTTAGTGCTCCCAGAACTCAACAGCATGAACGTTTAATGAGCAGGCATTCCGCTTGGGCTGTCCACAATTTGTGTGTGTGTGTGTGTTGGTTTCTGTGTGGGTGTGGTTGTGTGTGTGGATGTTTCCACATGTATTCCAACAGCATTTCTTAACACATGTGTGCATTCAATATGAGGGGTATTCTGACTATGCATTATGTACACTGAGTGTACAAAACATTAAGGACACCTGCTCTTTCCATGACATAGACTGACCTGGTGAATCCAGGTGAAAGCTACGATCCCGTATTGAGGTCACCTGTTAAATCCACTTCAATCAGTGTAGAGGAAGGGGAGGAGACAGGTTAAAGAAGGATGTTTAAGCTTTGAGACAACTGAAACATGGATTGCGTGTGTGCCATTCAGAGGGTGAATGGGCAAGACAAGAGATTTAAGAGCCTTTGAATGGGGTATGGTAGTAGGTGCCAGGTGCACCAGTTTCAAATCAAATCAAATTTTATTTGTCACAAACACATGGTTAGCAGATGTTAATGCGAGTGTAGCAAAATGCTTGTGCTTCTAGTTCCGACAATGCAGTAATAACCAACGAATAATCTAACCTAACAATTCCACAACTACTACCTTATACACACAAGTGTAAAGGGATAAAGAATATGTACATAAAGATGTATGAATGAGTGATGGTACAGAACGGCATAGGCAAGATGCTGTGGCATAGTGGCATAAAAAGTGGCATAAAAGTGGCAGAGTTTAAAGTGGCTAGTGATACATGTATTACATAAAGATGGCAAGATGCAGTATATGGAAATAGAGTACAGTATATACATATGAGATGAGTAATGTAGGGTATGTAAACGTTATATTAAGTGGAATTGTGATACATTTTTTACATCAATTTCCATTATTAAAGTGGCTGGAGTTGAGTCAGTGTGTTGGCAGCCGCCACTCAATGTTAGTGGTGGCTGTTTAACAGTCTGGTGGCCTTGAGATAGAAGCTGTTTTTCAGTCTCTCGGTCCCTGCTTTGATGCACCTGTACTGACCTTGCCTTCTCGATGATAGCGGGGTGAACATGCGGTGGCTCAGGTGGTTGTTGTCCTTGATGATCTTTATGGCCTTCCTGTGACATCGGGTGGTGTAGGTGTCCTGGAGGGCAGGTAGTTTGCCCCCGGTGATGCGTTGTGCAGACCTCACTACCCTCTTGAGAGCCTTACGGTTGTGGGCGGAGCAGTTGCCGTACCAGGCGGTGATACAGCCCGACAGGATGCTCTCGATTGTGCCTCTGTAAAAGTTTGTGAGTGCTTTTGGTGACAAGCCGAATTTCTTCAGCCTCCTGAGGTTGAAGAGGCGCTGCTGCACCTTCTTCACAACGCTGTCTGTGTGGGTGAACCAATTAAGTTTTTCCGTGATGTGTACGCCGAGGAACTTAACCTGTTGCGACTACCAAACCCGGATCCGGGATTCTATTTATAGACCTAAGCTCATTACCATAACGCAACGTTAACTATTCATGAAAATCGCAAATGAAATGAAATAAATATGCTAGCTCTCAAGCTTAGCCTTTTGTTAACAACACTGCCATCTCAGATTTTCAAAATATGCTTTTCAACCATAGGAAAACAATAATTTGTGTAACAGTAGCTAGCTAGCGTAGCATTTAGCGTTAGCATTAGCGTTAGCATTAGCGTTAGCATTTAGCAGGCAACTATCACAAAAACAAGTAAAGCCTTCAAATAAAATAACTTACCTTTGAAGAACTTCTGATGTTTTCAATGAGGAGACTCTCAGTTAGATAGCAGATGCTCCGTTTTTCCAAAAAGATTCTTTGTATATTAGAAATAGCTCCGTTTTGTACATCACATTTGGCTACCAAAAAAAAAAAAAAAAAAAAAAAAAAAAAACGAAAATTCAGCCCTCAAAACGCGAACTTTTTTCCAAATTAACTCCATAATATCGACTGAAACATGGCAAACGTGGTTTAGAATCAATCCTCAAGGTGTTTTTCCACATATCTCTTCAATGATATATCCTTCGTGGAAGCCTGGTTTCTCCTTGCTCTCAAATGGAAAAATAATTGCACCTGGCTTTACGCTCCAATTTCGACGCAGGGACACCAGGCGGACACTTGGAAAATGTAGTCTCTTATGGTCAATCTTCCAATGATATGCCTACAAATACGTCACAATGCTGCTAACACTTTGGGGGAACGACAGAAAGTGTAGGCTCATTCCTTGCGCAATCACAGCCATATAAGGAGACAATGGAAAACAGAGCTTCAGAAATTCTGCTCATTTCCTGGTTGATGCATCATCTTGGTTTCGCCTGTAGAATGAGTTCTGGGGCACTTACAGACAATATCTTTGCAGATTCTGAAACTTCAGAGTGTTTTCTTTCAAAAACTGTCAAGAATATGCATAGTCGAGCATCTTTTCGTGACAAAATATCGCGCTTAAAACGGGAACGTTTTTTATCCAAAAATGAAATAGCGCCCCTAGAGATCAAAGAGGTTAAAACTTACTACCCTCTCCACTACTGTCCCGTCGATGTGGATAGGGGGGTGCTCCCTCTGCTGTTTCCTGAAGTCCACGATCATCTCCTTTGTTTTGTTGACGTTGAGTGTGAGGTTATTTTTCCTGACACCACACTCTGAGGGCCCTCACCTCCTCCCTGTAGGCCGTCTCGTTGTTGTTGGTAATCAAGCCTACCACTGTAGTGTCATCTGCAAACTTGATGATTGAGTTGGAGGCGTGCATGGCCACGCAGTCGTGGGTGAACAGGGAGTACAGGAGAGGGCTCAGAACGCACCCATGTGGGGCCCCAGTGTTGAGGATCAGCGGGGTGGAGATCTTGTTGCCTACCCTCACCACCTAGGGGTGGCCCGTCAAGATGTCCAGTACCCAGTTGCACAGGGCAGGGTCGAGACCCAGGGTCTCAAGCTTGTCGACGAGTTTGGAGGGTAATATGGTGTTGAATGCTGAGCTGTAGTCGATGAACAGCATTCTCACATAGGTATTCCTCTTGCCCTGATGGGTTAGGGCAGTGTGCAGTGTGCTTGCGATTGCATTGTCTGTGGACCTATTTGGGCTGTAAGCAAATTGGAGTGGGTCTAGGGTGTCAGGTAGGGTGGAGGTGATATGGTCCTTGACTAGTCTCTCAAAGCACTTCATGATGACGGAAGTGAGTGCTACTGGGCTGTAGTCGTTTAGCTCAGTTACCTTAGCTTCCTTGGGAACAGGAACAATGGTGTCCCTCTTGAAGCATGTGGGGACAGCAGACTGGGATAAGGATTGATTGAATATGTCCGTAAACACACCAGCCAGCTGGTCTGCGCATGCTCTGAGGACGCGGCTGGGGATGTCGTCTGGGCCTGCAGCCTTGCGAGGGTTAACCTGTTTAAATGTTTTACTCACCTTGGCTGCAGTGAAGGAGAGTCCGCAGGTTTTGGTAGCGGGCCGTGTCAGTGACACTGTATTGTCCTCAAAGCGAGCAAAGGAGTTATTTAGTCTGTCTCTGAGCAAGGCATCCGGGTCCGCAACAGGGCTGGTTTTCTTTTTGTAATCCGTGATTGACTGTAGACCCTGCCACATACCTCTTGTGTCTGAGCCGTTGAATTGCGACTCTACTTTGTCTCTATACTGACGCTTAGCTTGTTTGATTGCCTTGCGGAGGGAATAGCTACACTGTTTGTATTCGGTCATGTTTCCGGTCACCTTGCCCTGGTTAATTAAAAGCAGTGGTTTGCGCTTTCAGTTTAGCGCGATTGCTGCCATCAATCCACGGTTTCTGGTTTGGGAATGTTTTAATAGTTGCTGTTGGTACGACATCGCCGATGCACTTTCTAATGAACTCGCTCACCGAATCAGCGTATTCGTCAATGTTGTTGTTGGACGCAATGCGAAACATATCCCAATCCACATGATCGAAGCAGTCTTGAAGAGTGGAATCAGATTGGTCGGACCAGCATTGAACAGACCTCAGCGCGGGAGCTTTCTGTTTTAGTTTCTGTCTATAAGCTGGAAGCAACAAAATGGAGTCGTGGTCAGTTTTTCCGAAAGGAGAGCGGGGGAGGGCCTTATATGCATCGCGGAAGTTAGAATAACAATGATCCAGGGTTTTACCAGCCCTGGTTGCACAATCGATATGCTGATAGAATTTAGGGAGTCTTGTTTTCAGATTAGCCTTGTTAAAATCCCCAGCTACAATGAATGCAGCATCAGCCACAGTTTGTGTCAAGAACTGCAACACTGCTGGGTTTTTCATGCCCAACAGTTTCCTGTGTGTATTAAGAATGGTCCACCACCCACAGGAAATCCAGCAACTCAATAGTAGGAAGGTGTTATTAATGTTTTGTACGTTCAGTGTATATACTGGGTGTATTTTTACTTGTGTGTGTGTGTGTGTGTGTGTTTGTACGTGTGTGTGTGTGTGTACATGTGTGAGTGTGTACATGTGTGTGTGTGTGTGTGTGTGTGTGTGTGTGTGTGTGTGTGTGTGTGTGTGTGTGTGTGTGTGTGTGTGTGTGTGTGTGTGTGTGTGGGTGTGTGTGTACATGTGTGTGTGTAGTCTGTCTGTCTGGAGAGTGATGGAGGACTAGGATACATTTCATCAATACACTAATCTCAAGTCAGCTTTACAGTCTTTCCCCCCTGTAAAGTCAGGATTTGCTCCTGTATGGTCTAGGCCTAGCCACAGAAATGAAGTGTGTAGTAGGAAGGAAAGAGGAAATGGTTTGTGTCCAAGGCAGGGTTAGAGTGAGTGAATTAGGGTCTGGGCAGTCATTATTCCAGATCTACAAAGACTAATGGTTTACATCACAGACAGAGCGGTGTGCGAGATCAGGGTAGCTGTGTGTGTGTGTGTGTGTATGTGCGTGCGTGCGTGTGTGTGTGTGTTTGTGTGTGTGTGTGTGTGTGTGTGTGTGTGTGTGTGTGTGTGTGTGTGTGTGTGTGTGTGTGTGTGTTAAAAGAGAGAGAATGGGATCTGGTAGGAATAACGGCAGGAAAGAGGAAGTGGATGAGACCATTTTTTAGCAATTACCATAGAATGACAGTGTAATTCAATATAAGAATGATAAGCAGGGGCAAACTGGCCACCTGGAATTTTGGGCATATGCCTGATGGGCTGGTCCATTTTTTGCCTAGTGGGCCTGTCTAAGATGAGTTTTTTAGTACAAAATTATATTTATCTGTCAAGTAATGGTGACCTCAAGTAATGCAATGGGCTGGTGTAGGGGCCTCAAGTAATACAATGGGCTGGTATGGGGGCCTCAAGTAATACAATGGGCTGGTGTGGGGGCCTCAAGTAATACAATGGGCTGGTGTGGGGGCCTCAAGTAATACAATGGGCTGGTGTAGGGGCCTCAAGTAATATAATGGGCTGGTGTGGGGTCTCAAGCAATACAATGGGCTGATGTGGGGGCCTCAAGCAAGACAATGGGCTGGTGTGGAGGCCTCAAGCAAGACAATGGGCTGGTGTGGGGGCCTCAAGTTATCAATGGGCTGGTGTGGGGGCCTCAAGCAATACAGTGGGCTGATGTGGGGGCCTCAAGCAATATAATGGGCTGGTGTGGGGGCTTCAAGCAATACAATGGGCTGGTGTGGGGGCCTCAAGCAATACAATGGGCTGGTGTGGGGGCCTCAAGTAATACAATGGGCTGGTGTGGGGGCCTCAAGCAATACAATGGGCTGATGTGGGGGCCTCAAGCAATACAATGGGCTGGTGTGGGGGTTTCAAGTAATACAATGGGCTGGTGTGGGGGCATCAAGCAATGCAATGGGCTGGTGTGGGGGCCTCAAGCAATATAATGGGCTGGCGTGGGGGCATCAAGTAATACAATGGGCTGGTATGGGGGCCTCAAGTAATACAATGGGCTGGTGTGGGGGCCTCAAGTAATACAATGGGCTGGTGTGGGGGCCTCAAGTAATACAATGGGCTGGTGTAGGGGCCTCAAGTAATATAATGGGCTGGTGTGGGGTCTCAAGCAATACAATGGGCTGATGTGGGGGCCTCAAGCAAGACAATGGGCTGGTGTGGAGGCCTCAAGCAAGACAATGGGCTGGTGTGGGGGCCTCAAGTTATCAATGGGCTGGTGTGGGGGCCTCAAGCAATACAGTGGGCTGATGTGGGGGCCTCAAGCAATATAATGGGCTGGTGTGGGGGCTTCAAGCAATACAATGGGCTGGTGTGGGGGCCTCAAGCAATACAATGGGCTGGTGTGGGGGCCTCAAGCAATATAATGGGCTGGTGTGGGGGCCTCAAGCAATACAATGGGCTGATGTGGGGGCCTCAAGCAATACAATGGGCTGGTGTGGGGGTTTCAAGTAATACAATGGGCTGGTGTGGGGGCCTCAAGCAATACAATGGGCTGATGTGGGGGCCTCAAGCAATACAATGGGCTGGTGTGGGGGCATCAAGCAATGCAATGGGCTGATGTGGGGGCCTCAAGCAATACAATGGGCTGGTGTGGGGGTTTCAAGTAATACAATGGGCTGGTGTGGGGGCATCAAGCAATGCAATGGGCTGATGTGGGGGCCTCAAGCAATACAATGGGAAGAGACGATTTCTGGTCCAAGCCACCCCTGATGATAAGAGAGAAGATGGGGAGAGAGAGAAAATGGAAGAAGGAGAGATAGAGGAAAGAGAGCAATCTGATGGAGAGCTCGTGACAGACTGAGAGAAAAAGGAAGAGAGAGAGAGAGATGAAAACAGTGAGACACTCAGCCACGGGAGAGAGAGGAAAGCAGTGAGACACTCAGCCACGGGAGAGAGAGAGAGAGGAAAGCAGTGAGACACTCAGCCACGGAAGAGAGAGAGAGAGGAAAGCAGTGAGACACTCAGCCACGGGAGAGAGAGGAAAGCAGTGAGACACTCAGCCACGGGAGAGAGAGGAAAGCAGTGAGACACTCAGCCACGGGAGAGAGAGGAAAGCAGTGAGACACTCAGCCACGGAAGAGAGAGGAAAGCAGTGAGACACTCAGCCACGGGAGAGAGAGAGGAAAGCAGTGAGACACAGCCACGGAAGAGAGAGGAAAGCAGTGAGACACTCAGCCACGGGAGAGAGAGAGGAAAGCAGTGAGACACAGCCACGGAAGAGAGAGAGGAAAGCAGTGAGACACTCAGCCACGGGAGAGAGAGGAAAGCAGTGAGACACAGCCACGGAAGAGAGAGAGAGAGGAAAGCAGTGAGACACTCAGCCACGGGAGAGAGAGGAAAGCAGTGAGACACTCAGCCACGGAAGAGAGAGGAAAGCAGTGAGACACTCAGCCACGGGAGAGAGAGAGGAAAGCAGTGAGACACAGCCACGGAAGAGAGAGGAAAGCAGTGAGACACTCAGCCACGGGAGAGAGAGAGGAAAGCAGTGAGACACAGCCACGGAAGAGAGAGAGAGAGGAAAACAGTGAGACACTCAGCCACGGGAGAGAGGGGAAAGCAGTGAGACACTCAGCCACGGAAGAGAGAGGAAAGCAGTGAGACACTCAGCCATGGAAGAGAGAGAGAGAGGAAAACAGTGAGACACAGCCACGGAAGAGAGAGAGAGAGGAAAACAGTGAGACACAGCCACGGAAGAGAGAGAGAGAGGAAAGCAGTGAGACACTCAGACACGGAAGAGAGAGAGAGAGGAAAGCAGTTAGACACTCAGACACGAGAGAGAAATGAGAGAGGAAAACAGTGAGACACTCAGCCACGGGAGAGAGAGGAAAGCAGTGAGACACTTAGCCACGGAAGAGAGAGGAAAGCAGTGAGACACTCAGCCACGGAAGAGAGAGAGAGAGGAAACAGTGAGACACAGCCACGGAAGAGAGAGAGAGAGGAAAGCAGTGAGACACAGCCACGGAAGAGAGAGAGAGAGGAAAGCAGTGAGACACAGCCACGGAAGAGAGAGAGAGAGGAAAGCAGTTAGACACTCAGACACGAGAGAGAAATGAGAGAGGAAAGCAGTCAGACACTCAGCCACGGGAGAGTAACGAGAGAGGAAAGCAGTCAGACACTCAGCCACGGGAAAGAGAGAGGAAAGCAGTTAGACACCCAGACACGAGAGAAAGATGAGAGAAGAAAGCAGTGAGACACTCAGCCACGGGAGAGAGAGAGAGAGGAAAGCAGTGAGACACAGCCACGGAAGAGAGAGAGAGAGGAAAGCAGTGAGACACAGCCACGGAAGAGAGAGAGAGAGGAAAGCAGTTAGACACTCAGACACGAGAGAGAAATGAGAGAGGAAAGCAGTCAGACACTCAGCCACGGGAGAGTAATGAGAGAGGAAAGCAGTCAGACACTCAGCCACTGGAGAGAGAGAGGAAAGCAGTTAGACACCCAGACACGAGAGAAAGATGAGAGAAGAAAGCAGTGAGACACTCAGCCACGGGAGAGAGAGAGAGAGGAAAGCAGTGAGACACAGCCACGGAAGAGAGAGAGAGAGGAAAGCAGTGAGACACAGCCACGGAAGAGAGAGAGAGAGGAAAGCAGTTAGACACTCAGACACGAGAGAGAAATGAGAGAGGAAAGCAGTCAGACACTCAGCCACGGGAGAGTAATGAGAGAGGAAAGCAGTCAGACACTCAGCCACGGGAGAGAGAGAGGAAAGCAGTTAGACACTCAGACACGAGAGAAATAGAGAGAGGAAAGCAGTGAGACAATCAGCCACGGGAGAGAAATGAGAGAGTTATAGAGATAGACATGGGTAAACAGAGAGAGAGAGACAGCGAGCGAGAGACAGAGAGAGAGAGAGAGAGAGACAGAGAGAGAGAGAAAGAGAGCTAAAGCGATAGACACAAGGAGAGAGAGGGAAAAAGAGGAGTCCATGCCAAAAAGGTGCTCTGGTCTATAAATACAGAGTGAAACACTCACAACATCAATAACAGCCCTGTCAACATCCTAACGTTCTCTATCGTTAGCCCAGGGATCGCACCGGATTGGTCGGTCTCATGAGATGAGATGACTTGCTGTATTGGTCTGTTTACCGGAGTGATCTGCCAGTCTGTGCCCTTATCCCTCTTTCTCTCTCTTCCCTCCACCCCCCTCTCGTCTCCTCCTCCTACTCTCCTGTCTTCCACTCCACTCCCCCGACTGTCTGTGCCCCCATCCTTCTCTCTCCATCTCTCCATCCTTTCATCTCCCTCTTGTCCTCCTCTCCTGTCTTCCCCTCTACTCCTCAAGAGGTTATTTATAGAATGACTCCGGATGCATCTCTCCTCCTCTCCTCTCCTCCACTGCTCTAGGCCCACGCTGGTTTCCATCTCGGGCAAGGATTCTCTCTTCTTTTTTTCATTTCATTCCTCTCTTTCTGTGTGTGTCTGTCCCCTGTTTTCTCAATGGGTTGATGGGTTCAAGGGACACGGCACCTTTTACATTTCTTCCTTCCCTTTTTCACTCTCTCTTCCCTACAAGCTCCTCTTTATCATATTTCTCTCTCTCTGTCTCTGTCTCTGTCTCTCTCTCTCTCTCTCTCTCTCTCTCTCTCTGTCTCTCTCTCTCTCTCTCTCTGTCCCTCTCTCTCTCCTCTCTCTCTCTCTCTCTGTCTCTCTGTCTCTCTCTCTCTCCTCTCTCTCTCTCTCTCTCTCTCTCTCTCTCTCTCTCTCTCTCTCTCTCTCTCTCTCTCTCTCTCTCTCTCTCTCTCTCTCTCTCTCTCTCTGTCTCTCTCTGTCTCTCTCTCTCTCTCTCTCTCTCTCTCTCTCTCTCTGTCTCTCTCTCTCTCTCTCTCTCTCTGTCTCTCTCTCTCTCTGTCTCTCTCTCTCTCTCTCTCTCTCTGTCTCTCTCTCTCTGTCTCTCTCTCTCTCTCTCTGTCTCTCTCTCTCTCTCTCTCTGTCTCTGTCTTTCTCTCTCTCTCTCTCTCTCTCTCTCTCTCTCTCTGTCTCTCTCTCTCTCTGTCTCTCTCTCTCTCTCTCTGTCTCTCTCTGTCTCTCTCTCTCTCTCTCTCTGTCTCTCTCTCTCTCTCTGTCTCTCTCTCTCTCTGTCTCTCTCTCTGTCACCCTCTCTCTCTCTCTCCCTCTCTCTCTCTCCCTCTTTCTCTCTCTCAATTCAAAGGGCTTTATTGGCATGGGAAAGCATATGTTAACATTGCCAAAGCAACTGAAGTAGATAATAAACAAAAGTGAAATAAACAATACAAATGAACAGTAAATGTTACACTCGAAGAAGTTCCAAATGAGATGTGCAAATAGTTACATTACAAAAGGGAAAATAAATAAACATAAATATGGGTTGTATTTACAATGGTGTTTGTTCTTCACTGGTTCAACAGGTCACAAATCTTGCTGCTGTGATGGAACACTGTGTTATTTCACCCAGTAGATATGGGAGTTTATCAAAGTTGGGTTTGTTTTCGAATTCTTTGTGGGTCTGTGTAATCTGAGGGAAGCATGTGCCTCTAGTATGGTCATACATTGGGCAGGAGGTTAGGAAGTGCAGCTCAGTTTCCACCTCATTTTGTGGGCAGTGTGCACATAGCCTGTCTTCTCTTGAGAGCCAGGTCTACCTACAGTGGCCTTTCTCAATAGCAAGGCTATACTCACTGAGTCTGTACATAGTCAAAGCTTTCCTCAAGTTTGGGCCAGTCACAGTGTTTTAGGGCCAAATAACATTCTAGTTTGCTCTGTTTTATTTTTAATTATTTCCAATGTGTCAAGTTATTATCTTTTTGTTGTCTCATGATTTAGTTGGGTCTAATTGTTTTGCTGTCCTGGGGCTCTGTGGGTGTGCTTGTGTTTGTGAACAGAACCCCAGGACCAGCTTGCTTAGGGGACTCTTCTCCAGGTTCATATCTCTGTATGTGATGGCTTTGTTATGGAAGGTCTGGGAATCGCTTCATTTTAGGTGGTTGTAGAATTTCAACGTTTCTTTTCTGTATTTTGATAATTAGCATGTATCGGCCTAATTCTGCACTGCATGCATTATTCGGTGTTTTACGTTGTACACAAGGGATATTTTTGCAGAATTCTGTATGCAGAGTTTCAATTTGGTGTTTGTCCTATTTTGTGAATTATTGGTTGGAGAGCAGACCCCAGACCTCACAACTATAAAGGACAATTGGTTCTATAACGGATTCAATTATTTCTAGCCAGCCACACCGCTCTTCCTCAAAAGCTGTATCAATTACATCATCAATTACATCAGCTTGATCTCTAATGACTGTTTCCATGGCGAGGTCAAAGGTCAGGGAGGTCAGCGGTGCATCTAGTCCATTGCCCACGACTAGAGAGAGAGACTGTTTTCTCATCCTGTCAGACTGAGGAAGCCTGCTAGGTATTAGTCTGGTGAATCAGCTGGAGGGAGAGAAATAGTACCCACCCCCTTCTCCTCTTCCTCCTCCTCACACACACACACACACACGCACACACACACACACCCTTCTCCTCTTCCTCCACACACACACACACACACACACACACACACACACACACACGCACACACACACTCACACACACACACACGCACACACACACACACCCTTCTCCTCTTCCTCCACACACACACACACACACACACACACACACACACACACACACACACACACACACACACACACACACACACACACACACACACACACACACACACACACACACACACACACACACCACCCCCTTCTTCCGGCAATGTATTCATAGCAGCGCTAATTAACAACTCACCATGGATGAATGGAGCGAAAGAGAGGCAGAGAGAGGCAGAGAGAGGCGGAGGGAGAGAGACTCCTTCTACATGGTGAGCTGAATATAGAAGGCCCCCAGCGCAAACACAGCCGTGAGTATGTGTGCTTGTGTGTGTGCCAGGGCTATCCCACATCTGGACTGTAGGTCCTCCTCTATGGTTATTCTGCTGGAGATGAGATTCCACTTCCATAGTCCGAGACAGAGGCCAGCCAGTTCACTACAGTTAGCTGCCTCTAATAATCCACTATGACAGCCTCTGTCTAATAGCAGTGTGCGTGTGTGTGTGTGTGTGTAATAGCTCCCCTTGTGCCTACTCCAAGGCTGGCATAATGGGGGAAACACCATGCTTCCTGCACTCAGCATACCTCCCAGGAGAGACAGGAATGTGACGTGATGTGTAATAATTCCTGGGTAGGATGTACAGGCCATGAACGATCAATGCTGTATTCTTTTCCCCTTTGGATGGGTGTTTGGAATGCTGTAATAATGTCATTCTCTCTGGAGGGTGCAACAAGAGGGAGTTGGAAGGAAGTTGGCTGGTTTAGTCATCAATAGCAAACCCAAAACTATGTAGACTGAGTAGTCAAGTGAGAGTTTTAAAAGGTGAGCCTAGAAAAAAGAGATGGTTGGAGGTTTGAGAGAGATAAAGTGAGATAGATCATGAGAGAGAGAGACCTGTTGCCTCAAGAAAAGGGCAGCCAGTGAAGAACAAACACCATTGTAAATACAACCCATATTTATGTTTATTTAACTATTTACACAAGAGAAAGACAAATTGAGAGAGAGCGAGAGAGAGAGTTAGAGAGACACATTGAGAGAGAGACAGAGAGAGAGAGAGAGAGAGAGAGAGAGAGAGAGAGAGAGAGTCTGAAGTTTACATACACTTAGGTTGGACTCATTAAAACTCGTTTTTCAACCATTCCACAAATTTCTTGTTAACAAACTATAGTTTTGGCGAGTCGGTTAGGACATCTACTTTGTGCATGACACAAGTCATTTTTCCAACAATTGTTTACAGAAAAAAAGTGCAAAAAGTGCAAATCAATTCCAGAACAACATCAAAGGACCTTGAGAAGATGCTGGAGGAAACAGGTACAAAAATATCTCTATCCACAGTAAAAGGAGTCCTATATCGACATAACCTGAAAGGCCGCTCAGCAAGGAAGAAGCCACTGCTCCAGAACCGCAATAAAAAATCCAGACTACGTTTTGCAACTGCACATGGGGACAAAGATCGTACTTTTTGGAGAAATGTCCTCTGGTCTGATGAAACAAAAATAGAACTGTTTGGCCATGATGACCATTGTTATGTTTGGAGGAAAAAGGGGAGGCTTGCAAGCCGAAGAACACCATCCCAACAATGAAGCACGGGGGTGGCAGCATCATGTTGTGGGGGTGCTTTGCTGCAGGAGAGACTGGTGCACTTCACAACATAGATGGCATCATGAGGATGGACAATTATGTGGATGTATTGAAGCAACATCTCAAGACATCAGTCAGGAAGTTAAAGCTTGGTCGCAAATGGGTCTTCCTAATGGACAATGACCCCAAGCATACTTTCAAAGTTGTGGCAAAATGGCTTAAGGACAACAAAGTGAAGGTATTGGAGTGGCCATCACAAAGCCCTGACCTCAATCCAATAGAAAATGTGTGGGCAGAACTGAAAAAGCATGTGCGAACAAGGATCCTACAAACCTGACTCAGTTACACCAGCTCTGTCGGGAGAAATGGAACAAAATTCCCCCAACTTATTGTAGGAAGGTTGTGGAAGGCTACCCAAAATGTTTGACCGAAGTTAAACAATTCAAAGGCAATGCTACCAAATACTAATTGAGTGTATGTAAACTTCTGACCCACTGGGAATGTGATGAAAGAAATAAAAGCTGAAATAAATCATTATCTCTACTATTATTCTGACATTTCACATAAAATAAAGTGGTGATCCTAACTGACCTAAGACAGGGAATTTCTACTATGATTAAATGTCAGGAATTGTGAAAAACTGAGTTTAAATGTATTTGGCTAAGGTTTATGTAAACTTCTGACTTCAACTGTGCATATGAGATGAGTAATGCCAGATATGTAAACATGATTAAAGTGACAAGTGTTCTATTCCTTAAAGTGGCCAGTGATTTCTTGTCTATGCCTATAGGCAGCAACCTCTAATGTGCTAGTAATGACTGTTTAACAGTCTGATGGCCTTGAGATAGAAGCTGTTTTCAGTCTCTCGGTCCCAGCTTTGATGCACCTGTACTGACCTCGCCTTCTGGATGATAGCGGGGTAAACAGGCAGTGGCTCAGGTGGTTGATGTCCTTGATGATCTTTTTGGACTTCCTGTAACATCGGATGGTGTAGGTGTCCTGGAAGGCAGGTTGTTTGCCCCAGTAATGTGTTGGGCAGACCGCACCACCCTCTGGAGAGCCTTGCAGTTGCGGGTGGTGCAGTTGCCATACCAGGCTGTGATACAGCCTGACAGGATGCTTTCAATTGTGCATCTGTAAAAAATTGTGAGGATTTTAGGTGAAGAGACACATTTCTTTACCCTCCTGAGGTTGAAGAGGCTCTGTTGCGCCTTCTTCACCACACTGTCTGTGTGAGTGGTCCATTTCAGTTTGTCAGTGATGTTTACACCAAGGAACTTGAAGCTTCCCACCTTCTCCACTGCGGTCCCGTCGATGTATATGGGGGTGCTCCCTCTGCCTGTTTCCTGAAGTCCAAGATCATCTCATTTGTTTTGTAGACGTTGAGTGAGAAGATGTTTTCCTGGCACCACATTCCCAGATCCCTCACCTCCTCCCTGTAGGCTGTCTCGTCATATTTGGTAATCAACCCTACTACTGTTGTGTCGTCTGCAAACTTGATGATTGAGATGCATATGGTCATCGGTGAACAGGGAGTATAGGAGGGGGCTGAGCATGCACCCTTGTGGGGCCCCAGTGTTGAGGAATAGCAGAGTGGAGGTGATGTTTCCTACCTTCACCACCTGGGTGCGGGCCATCAGGAGGTCCAGGACCCAGTTGCACAGGGCGGGGTTCAGACCCATATGCTGCCCACCCAGAATGCTCTGGGGCAAAGGGACCCCCAGCCAACCCCAGAACCGTATCAGACTACAAGGGGCTGCTTCCCAATTTCACACCCTTTTCCAGAATTGTGAACTTGCACACTCTCTGTAATGGATGTAAAATCATTTGATTGGTGAAAGCATTGACTGGAGGGAGTTTCACCATTGTTAAGTGAAGTCCATGTGAGAAAGTGTGCAAGTGCACACTTCTGGATAAGGGTGGATAATCGGGATGCAGCCGTTGTTTCTGAAGCACATTCCTGTCCTCTATTCCCCCCATCACGGCGAACATATTGCAAGGCTGTGTTCACTCCACTGTGTGTTCATGGGTGAGTCTGTAGTCTGCAGCTCACCACCATGGAGAGATGTGTCATAGACACCATGCCTGGCGTTCAAAGCTGTTCACAAATACTGCTGTATGCTTCAGAAACAATTTAATTTATTTATGGTTCGTACTCAAATAGTAGTTTTCTTTAATTAGTTCGGTGCTTCAGGGGAGCATGCCATGCATATTGCTTTCCAAACAGAGTCTGGGTGGTTTGGTTTGGAATTGTCAATTCCCATTTTGATATAACTTCAGTGTTTATTATGTAATGTTCATTTCCCCCTGACAGATAAAAGTAAATCTGTTTTCCCCTAAATTTACCTGGACGCTAACCCCTGCCTTTTAGAGAAAGATCAATCCCCTAGTCAGATAAAGCCAAGTTGTTATCTACTGTCCTCTCTAAGAACACTAACAGCTGGTTCTCTGACACACCATGGCACCAGGGTGTTAATGCGGGCAGTTTTTCCATGACTACAGGCCGTGCACTCTCTGTTTCTGACAGGTGTTCCCATGGCGCCGGTTGTTGCCTCAGGCGCTGGACTTCGATTGGTCTGACAGATTCCACTCAAGGGTCAATTCAGTGCCACCACCGACCAATGACAACGCTCGCTTCGCATTACTTCCTAGTTTGTCATATAGATAAAGAGCATCATTGACTTGAGCATCATCACCTGTAGATTTGTCCCCATGTGTTATGATGACAACAGCGGATTATATTTCATATATCACAGATGCTGAATTGATATGAGGATTTCATTGATGCTTTGACGTAGGGCCTCAAGGCTATAATATGTTAAGAACAACCTTCAAACAGTCCTTCACACAGCTTTTTAAATTAAAAATAGCTTGCTACATTAAGAAATGTACAACACAAACTGTTCTGAAACACATTCATGTGTAGTCTCATATCATTCAAACTTGATGGCCTTTGGATCCTTAACCTTGAAGAGGGACTTTGTGGTGGTCATAGCAGCCTTATGTAGCATCAACATTACCTATGAGGGTGGTCATAACAGCCTTATCTAGCAGCAACATCACCTTGAAGGTAGATATAACAGCCTTATGTAGCAGCAAAGTCACCTTGAAGGTGGTTATAACAGCCTTAGGTATATGTTCACGTCATGGCATAATCTCTGTGGTATCACCTGGCCAATCTGTGTGTGTATTGTCACCTCTCTGGCCTAGATCCAGTCTTGGGTAATGTCATTGTCACCTTGACATTCACGTCATGGCTTAATCTCGATGTGTGATGGCACCTGGCAAGCCAAGATCGTCCCAAGTCATTTCCCTGTTCCAGCTCTCCTGGACCGCAGTCTGCTATATCTCTGCTAGGCATGAGGACGGACTGTAGACCGGGAGGTGTAGCATTAACTACACTTACCTGCTACTTCTACGCTCTTTCAGCAGACTTTATGAAGTCTTTCTGGGGACCTATGAAGAGGCGTTATGTGTGATATGTAGAGAGTTGTTTTCTGAAGTTTTCTGAAGAGACTTCCTGTGGATGAATACGGGATCTTTCCAGAAACTTCTATGCAGTCATTCTGAAGCCATTTTGAGAAAACCTGAATTGCCATTTTAAGGGTGTGAAAAGTCTTATCTAAATAGTATTTCTGGCAACTTATAACTCTTCCTTTCTTGGGTGCTATGAGCAGCACATGGTGGAAGACTGTTAAATGATTTCTACGACCCAGTGTTGTCGACATCAGATCGGGAGTTGTGTGTTCGTCCTGTTACACATTCTGAGGTCATAGGCTATACACACAAGGAAATGGCAGTGTTCCGCATAAACAGGTGACTTGTCTTATTCAATCGTATTTTAATAATATGACATGTTATCATAAGATTGCAATATTATTGTCATATTATTGTCATATGTCAGTCTCAGTTGGGTAAACACTCTCAATTGTGTAAACGTCTCAGTTAATATTTATTTGGTTTGGAAAAAGGACAGATTTTGTTATCTGAAAAGGGCAAGCACCTGGAATGCAGTAAATTGAGTCATGTACTGGCATATTCCCTCCAGAAATGTGTTTTGGGGTATATCCTGTCTGCCCTTGTTATGCCAGATGTCAGGGAAGTCTTTAATGGCTAGACTAGAGAGACACCTTTGTCCTCTGGCTTTACTGAAGACAGGTCAGGACCAGTTTGACTGTCAATTAAGTTATCAGGTCTCTCTCTCTCTCTCTCTCTCTCTCTCTCTCTCTTTCTGTCTCTGTCTCTCTGTCTCTCTCTCTCTCTCTCTCTCACGCACGCACACACGCAGGCACACACACACAAACACACAAGCACACACGACGGTAATTAAATAGACTGGCTGGGTCCTGTAAACGAGTGAAATCATATGCTAATGTCCTTTGACAATATTGTTGGGGAGGGAAATGTGGGAAGGGTTTTCAGTTTTCACAAGGACTCATTTGCAATTCACAAATGAGTTATTTTGGTTCCTGGGAAAGCAGAGGCCGAGAGAGGGGGAAGGAGTGAAGAGTCTCGACTTCGTGTTTTTTATGGTGTGATTTATTCACAGATAGATACACTCCTTTCATCTGTTGTTTTAATTGGTTCCTGACTGTTTCCCTGCAAACTGAAGTAATGCAGTCATCCACACTTTCAGAACATGTTATTGAAACAAGTGGTTGTTGATAGCAAGCATAGCTAAATCTAACATATTCACCATCATTATTATTTGTCCAGCAGTGAAAAACTGTGCTTAAGGTCAAAATTGGGTTTGTTTTCGAATTCTTTGCGGGTCTGTGTAATCTGAGGGAAGTATGTGCCTCTAATATGGTCATACATTTGGCAGGAGGATAGGAAGTGCAGCTCATTTTCCACCTAATTTTGTTGTCAGTGTGCACATAGACTGTCTTCTCTTGAGAGCCAGGTCTGCCTACGGCGGTCTTTTTCAATAGCAAGGCTATACTCACTGAGTCTATACATAGTCAAAGCTTTCCTTAAGTTTGTGTCAGTCAGTGGGCAGGTATTCTGCCACGGTGTACTCTCTGTTTAGGGACAAATAAATAGCATTCTAGTTTACTCAGTTTTTTTGTAAATTTTTTCCAGTGTGTCAAGTAGTTATCTTTTTGTTTTCTCATGATTTGGTTAGGCCTAATTGTGTTTCTGTCCTGGGGCTCTGTGGGGTCTGTTTGTGTTTGTGAACAAAGCCCCAGGACCAGCTTGCTTAGGGGACTCTTCTCCAGGTTCATCTCTCTGTAGGTGATAGGTGATGACTTTGTTATGGAAAGTTTTGGGAATTGCTTACTTTTAGGTGGTTGTAGAATTAACTGCTCTTTTCTAGATTTTGGTAATTAGCCCCCTCCTCTCTCTCTCTCTCTCTCTGTCTGTCTGTCTGTCTGTCTGTCTGTCTGTCTGTCTGTCTGTCTGTCTGTCTCTATCTCTCTCTCAATAAAAACACAATAGGCATATGAACAACTTCTCTCCTCCTCTCTCTCCTCCCTCCCTCAGGACGCTGCACCAGCAGTTTGAGAGTTACAAGGAGCAGGTGCGTCGCATCGGCGTGGAGACGCGGCGCCAGCAGCAGGGCCAGCACAAGGACGACGCCCCCATCTGCGGCATCTGCCGCAAGACCAAGTTCGCCGACGGCTGCGGACACCACTGCTCCTACTGCCAGACCAGATTCTGCGCCCGCTGCGGCGGACGCGTCTCCCTGCGCTCCAACAACGTGAGAAGCCGTTAAGAATCCCTGCCTCCACCCCTTCTTCTTCCTTCCATCCCTTCCCTCCGTCTTCGTCACCCCCCCCCCCCCCCCCCCCACCCCTTCCCCTTGTTCATTTGTTTTGTCAAGACGGCTGCTTTTATGTTGTCTGTGTTGGCGGCTGGGGCTCTGTCACACTTTGGTCGGTCAAAGTGTATTGGAGTTGTTGTTGGAGCTTCAATCCATCCTCAGGTGTGTCACACTTTTGCAAAAATGGCGACCCTGTAATGTAAACCCTAGGAGCACCTAGTATGTAGTCCTTTTAGCAAGTCTCCATTCAGCATTTACAGTATTGACACATACGCTGCAGTTCCGCTCAACATCCCTGTAAATAAGACAGTCGCATTCCCCAGAGCCCAAACCTTGTGAATGATACAGCGTTGGTTCTAGTTGATTTAGTCTAGCTCCCCAGAGCCCAAACCTTGTGAATGATACAGCGTTGGTTCTAGTTGATTTAGTCTAGCTCCCCAGAGCCCAAACCCTGTGAATGATACAGTGTTGGTTCTAGTTGATTTAGTCTAGCTCCCCAGAGCCCAAACCCTGTGAATGATACAGCGTTGGTTCTAGTTGATTTAGTCTAGCTCCCCAGAGCCCAAACCCTGTGAATGATACAGCGTTGGTTCTAGTTGATTTAGTCTAGCTCCCCAGAGCCCAAACCTTGTGAATGATACAGCGTTGGTTCTAGTTGATTTAGTCTAGCTCCCCAGAGCCCAAACCCTGTGAATGATACAGTGTTGGTTCTAGTTGATTTAGTCTAGCTCCCCAGAGCCCAAACCCTGTGAATGATACAGCGTTGGTTCTAGTTGATTTAGTCTAGCTCCCCAGAGCCCAAACCCTGTGAATGATACAGTGTTGGTTCTAGTTTATTTAGTCTAGCTCCCCAGTGCCAGAGGAAGCATGCGGTATGACATGCGGCGGCGTCCATACTCACCACACGTGGCCGTTATTTTAAGCCCAAGTCCCGCTCCCCCCCATGCCATCTGGGTCCCTCGCCATCTCATGTCCAGCCCAAGAGTGAGGCCCTCCTCCTGGGTATCTGACCTGACTGTGGGCCCTGGTCCTTGGGCCTGCTGGGTGCCAATCTGTTCCAGATCCGCTAGGCCCAGCTGGAACCCAGACTCACACAGGGAGCAGGACACAGGATCAAGCTTTGGCCCAGACTGTGGACTTATTATGGGATAATTCCATTAAATGAATTATGGATAATGATAACCGGCCACTAGTAGTGTTGTCTCTATTAGAAATTCCATCAATATGGAACTAATACTACAGTGGAACTCAAGTCAATAGTAAAGTATGCCAAGAATTAGTTTGAGCACTATTGAAGTTTATTTCAAAGGTATTTTGAAGTAAGGGTATTTTTGTGTAGGCTGTAATCTATGTGTGTAAGGGTATTTTTGTGTAGGCTGTAATCTATGTGTGTAAGGGTATTTTTGTGTAGGCTGTAATCTATGTGTGCAAGGATATTTTTGTGTAGGCTGCTGTTGTATTGTGTGCGTATTACAGCCTGTGCGTGTAGGCAGTGTAGACTGGAGAGATGTCTTCTGACCAGCGCTCTCTCAAGTGTTACTTCCTTCCTTGATCCCCCATCCTACTCTCCCATCTATCTCCAGCCAAGCAGAATAACAGGATTAGTTGAAATGGTAAACTTTGTTTTATTACATAAAACTCTCCCTCCTATTCATGTTTTCTGGTTTAGTTCAGCACGTCTGTGTACCTCATGTCAAATTCAAGCCGAGCACTTCATGCATCTCTCCAGTGCTGAGTCGGTCAAAACAGACATTTGTTTGACAGGGCGGATGCTAAGCAAGTTTCCTTACATTACTTCAGTTTGTGTCACTCATGTCAAACAGGCTCAACTCTTTGCATCACTTAAAGATGCGCTCTCAAACCTTTGAATAATATCAGCCAGTAGTTTTGAAAGTGGTGCTCACGAGCGACAACGGGTCCCCGTTTTTTGTGTGCTACGTCATCCAGTTGTGTACTACATCATCCATTTCGTGTGATAGGTATGATATCATACGAATTTAGCAATTTGTGTGATATGTTACAAATACAATTCATGCAGTATGTTACAAATTTGTTGTGATTAAGATCCCAGAGAGCATTTTTAACCTCTAATAGGATCGGTGGGTCCCCCTCGGGACGGTTGAGCTAACGTAGGCTAATGCAAATAGCATGAGGTTGTAAGTAGCAAGAACCTTTCCCAGGACATAGACATATCTGATATTGGCAGAAAGCTTAAATTCTTGTTAATCTAACTGCACTGTCCAATTTACAGTAACTGTTACAGTGAAATAATACCATGCTATTGTTTGAGGAGGGTGCACAGTTATAAACTTGAAAAGTTATTAATAAACCAATTAGGCACATTTGAGCAGTTTTGATACAACATTTTGAACAGAAATGCAATGGTTCATTGGATCAGTCTAAAACTTTGCACATACACTGCTGTCATCTAGTGGCCAAAATCTAAATTGCGCCTGGGCTGGAATAATACATTATGGCCTTTCTCTTGCATTTTAAAGATGATGGTACCAAAAAAAATACTAAAAAATGCATGTTTTTTTCTTTGTATTATCTTTTGCCAGATCTAATGAGTTATATTCTTCACATTTCCACAAACTTCAAATTGTTTCATTTCAAATGGTATCAAGAATATGCATATCCTTGCTTCAGGTCCTGAACTACAGGCAATTAGATTTGGGTATTTCATTTTAGGTGAAAATTGAATAAAATGGTCTCTTAAGTTAGCAGTAGCTTTAATGTATTTTCCCAGCCCTGCAAATTAAAATTAGATGAATTGATCAAACTATAAATTGGTTCTACAGGCCTTTACAGAAGATACACTGTATATACAAAAGTATGTGGACACCCCTTCAAATGAGTGGATTCGGCTATTTCACCCACACCCATTGCTGACAGGTGTATAAAATTGAGCACATAGCCATGCAATCTCCATAGACAAACATTGGCAGTAGAATGGCCTTACTGACGTTTAATGTGGCACTGTCATAGGATGCCATCTTTCCAACAAGTCAGTTTGTAAAATTTCTGCCCTGCTAGAGCTTCCCCGTTCAACTGTAACTGCTGTTATTGTGAAGTGGAAACATCGAGGAGCAACAACGTCTCAGCCGTGAAGTGGTAAGCCACACAAGCTCACAGAATGGGACCGCCGAGTACTGGAGCATGCTGCACGTAAAAATCAGTCCTCGTCAGTCCTCGGATGCGACACTCACTACCGCGTTCCAAACTGCCTCTGGAAACAACGTCAGCATGAACTGTTTGTCGGGAGCTTCATTAAATGGGTTGCCACGGCCGAGCAGGCATACACAAGCCTAAGATAGCCATGCGCAATGCCAAGCATTGCCGCCATTGGACTCTGGAGCAGTGGAAACACGTTATCTGGAGTGATGAATTGCCCTTCACCATCTGGCAGTCCAACGGACAAACCTGTCCCAATGCATAGTGCCAACTGTAAAGTCTGGTGGAGGAGGAATAATGGTCTGGGGCTGTTTTTCATGGTTAGGACTAGGCCCCTTAGTTCCAGTGAAGGGAAATCCTAACACTACAATGACATTATAGACGATTCTGTGCATCCAACTTTGTGGCAACAGATTGGGAAAGGCCCTTTCCTGTTTCAGCATGACAATGCCCCCGTGCACAAAGCAAGGTCCACACAGAAATGGTTTGTCAAGATCGGTGTGGAAGAACTTGATTGGCCTGCACAGAGCCCTGACCTCAACCACATCGAACACCTTTGTGATAAATTGAAACGCCGACTGCGAGCCAGGCCTAATCGCCCAACATCAGTACCCGACCTCCCTAATGGCTTAATGGAAGCAAGTCTCCGCAGTAATGTTCCAACATCTAGTGGAAAGCCTTCCCAGAAGAGTGGAGGCTGTAATAGCAGCAAAGGGGGACCAACTCCATATTAATACCCATGATTTTGGAATGAGAAGTTCGACAAGCAGGTGTCCACATACTTTTGGTCATGTTGTGCAGGTGCAGCTTGTTCATTGTTAAACAAAATTGATATTTGACTCAAAATGGCCTCAATCATAGTCAGATGTATTGACTTCTATACTAGCAGCATATACGTCACAGTAACTCACAAAACATTGATATTGTCGTGATAAACCGCGATTCACCCTGTGCCGAATAATCACATTCCCAAAATAGACACAGAGACACGATGCAGTACACAGCATTGTCCTGCAGAAGGCATTACAGTTACATGGTGATGCCCGACAAAATCTGTGCCACACACTCATTTTGGTATTATTGAACCTCTCCCTTCTCCCCAGCCTGTCCTCATCCTCATTATTCATAAAAAAAACTCAGAGTGCTGATCTAAGCCCCCCCCCCCCAAACTTATCCTAGATCAGCAAACTTATCCTAGATGCTATTTAAATACAGGCTCATATATTGATTGGAAGTAGACGTGTACTACCGTTCAAAAGGTCATAGGACATAGGCGTACAGAGGCCCATTATCAGCAACCATCTCGCCTGTGTTCCAATGGCACATTGTGTTAGCTAATCCAAGTTGATCATTTTAAAAGGCTAATTGATCATTAGAAAACCCTTTTGCAATTATGTTAGCACAACTGAAAACTGATTAAAGAAGCAATAAGACTGGCCTTTTTTAGGCTAGCTGAGTATCTGGAGCATCAGCATTCGTGGGTTCGATTACAGGCTCAAAATGGCCAGAAACAAATAACTTTCTTCTGAAATACATCAGTCTATTCTTGTTCTGAGAATTAAAGGCTATTCCATGTGAGAAATTGCCACATGGAATTGCCAAGAAACCGAAGATCTCATACAACGTTCATACAACGCTGTGTACTATTCCTTTCTCAGAACAGCGCGAACTGGCACCTAACCAGAATAAAAAGAGGAGTGGAGGCCCCGGTGCACAACTGAGCAAGAGGACAAGTACATTAGAGTGTCTAGTTTGTTCCTTCTAGGCAGAGTTCCTTTGTCCAGTGTCTGTGTTCTTTTGCCCATCTTAATCTTTTCTTTTTATTGGCCAGTCTGAGATATGGCTTTTTCTTTGCAACTCTGCCTAGAAGGCCAGCATCCTGGAGTCGCCTCTTCGTTGTTGACGTTGAGACTGATGTTTTGCGGGTACTATTTAATGAAGCTGCCATTTGAGGACTTGTGAGGTGTCTGTTAGTCTTTTAAAATGATCAACTTTGATTAGCTAACACAACCAGCCATTGGAACACAGGAGTGATGGTTGCTGATAATGGGCCTCTGTTCGCCTATGTAGATATTCCATAAAACATCTGCCGTTTCCAGCTACAATAGTCATTTACAACATTAACAATGTCTACGCTGTATTTCTGATCAATTTGATGTTATTTTAATGGACAATTTTTTTTGCTTTTCTTTCAAAAACAAGGACATTTCTAAGTGACCCCAAACTTTTGAATGGTCGTGTATATATTGTATTGTAAGCTAGACAGGAAGTTATATATAGGGTTGTGTAAGGTGATGTATCATGTTGCTCTTCTTGTCCCCATTTCCTGTTCCTGCATGACACTGTGACACAAAGGTCATGTGTCATGCCGACGTCACATGACTGATATGTCGAGTCATGCACGTTTGCTGTCAAACTCCCTCTGTGTTTCACCACTGTTGCCCGTCTTACAGATTGTAACACTGAATAGACTGTGTATATAAAGTGTGTATTGTGGATTTTGCTCATGTGTATTAACAAACGTTTACACCATTCCCTCACTCCTTTTTTCTCTTTCTCTTTTTCCTCCCTCCCTTCTCATGTTCCATGAACCTATATTTGACCTCTGTCTCTCTTCCTCTGTCCACTCCTCCACTGCATCCCTCTATCCTCCCCTCTGCTTCCTCCACTCCCTCCCTCACTTCCTTTTCACTTTCTCACTGCTACCTGGACTACATGCCACTACAGGAGGACAAAGTGGTTAGCATCTTTTCTGTGCTCTCTACTGTACTGTGAATATAACCTATGTGTCCCTTTGAAAATCCCCCAATGGCTGCGTTCCAATCGCAAAGTTTTGACCCCCTTCCCTCCTGCCCTGTAGACGGCCCCTTTTAAGTGGACTGGATTTGTGTGAGTGATATGGCATAAACTACTGTAGTCCTACACCAAGCCTTTTTTGCTGTTGGCAAGGTCGAGTTATATTCCTTTGTTACTAAAACCTAGCTCACACAAATCCAAGAAGTGGGTGTCCACAAAGGCTGAAGTGAAGGGAGTAAGTTATCAGATTGGAACGCGGCCAAAGCGTTCAAATCCACCTATGGATTAATGACTTAAACCGAACAGAATGATTCCCTGACAGTTCAGTCCAGGCTAGCTTTTCTCTAATACTAAAAGGCTAGCCGTTATCCTTGGACTTCCACACACATACTGTATCTGTCTGTAGTCCAGATTCCAGACTCTGGGAATGAGCATCTACACTCACAGGGGCCATTTTGCCTTGAGTAGAAATAAATATGATTAGATCCTATCGCTGTCTATCACTCTGGTATTTTACAATGGACTTCCCCAAGCATATCTGCCTGTAGTCCAGTCCACACTAATATGGACATTGGTAGTGCAGTACTAGAGACTTTATCTTGTTTATCCTTTATCTTCAGTAAGGATATCTGGGTAAAAACGTTGACTAATTCTGCATCCATTGTCTGTCTCTTCCTCTTGCAAAGTGTCTCATAGTGAAGGACAGGGTAAGGCCTGCTGGGTAATGGAGTTTTTTGCATGGGTCACTATAACTGTAGTTCTTTAATGTCACACTTCAGCTGCAATTTGGGAAGCGGGCGAGCATGAGCCATGCCTGGCTGTCTGGGTGGGCATTCCTAGACACCCCTGGATGGGCACCCCCCTTACACAACTCCTCTCTCTATGGCTGTGGGCATGGCTGTGCCAGGGGGAACTGGGTATAATATACAAGATAGGGGGGGAAATGGGGTACAAGGGCACAGGGTGTTTGTTGGGGGGTACAAGGGCACAGGGTGTTTGTTGGCACGCAGAAGCACCTTATCTTACTATAAGACCCTTGTGACTGCAGAGGGAATGTGCACACTTATGCCCGTGCATGCTTTACCTGCCTGTCTGTGATGAGCATACAGACCAGCCCCTGCCACAGGGAGACGGGAGGGGAGGCCGAGGCTGGGTTCCAATTTGTACACTTGCCACCTTCCCCTCTGTACTTGCCCACTCCAAGTAAGGAGAAAACAACCAAAAATCATTTTGCTCGATTGGAGTTTTTAAAGCACAGTTTTGCTCACAAGCGTCCTATCTTTTCAGATTCGGATCTGAGGGGAAGTCGACAGGGGCAGAGGGGAAGGATGCAAGTCTTTGGATTGGACCCTGCGGCTGCTTAAGACAGTGGACTGGGGTCAGGGGGTGGAGGGTGTAGGCTAGGACCCCATTCCTAGTCCCTCATAGCCCCTCGCCTCTCCCTGTCAGCATCTGTCAGTGTTGTCTACGTTCAAATATCAAGACTTCCACACCTTAGCCCAGCTAACAGACTTACACGGTCACTGTTACAGTACATGCCAAGCCTTTAAATCAAAGCCCCTGGGTTCGTCCCTTTGTGTGTGTGTCTATGTGTGTGTGTGTGTGTGTGTGTCTGTTTTATTATTTCTGTGTTAATTCACTGCAGCGTGTGGGTTGTCTATGTTTCCAACGGGTATTTAATTCAATTGTGGTAGATATGACTCATTCTCAGAGACACTGTTTGGTTAACCTCCACAGTTTCTTCAGTTGACTCCACAAGGAACATGAATCTTGGAATAACGCATATTTTATAGTGTAAATAAGGGTCAAATGACATTTATTTCATCATATCACGATACAATCACAGTTTAAATGTACGATTTACACAAATAAAACAATTTATCATGTTATATTCTTCACAGACAAGAAACTAGTTAGTCCCCGCGAGTCTAGTTGCTTTTACTTGTCTTGGTGTATTAATTGCAGAGTGTTTGTTTATGTGTGTTTAATGTCATCTCCAGATGGCTGCGAGAGAAAGAAAGCGAGAGAGAGAGGGAGAGAGAGAGAGAGAGGGAGAGAGAGAGAGAGAGAGAGAGAAAGAGAGCGACCGAGAGAAAAGAGAGAGATTGAGAGGGAATGAGCGAATCAGAGCCAATCTGTCTCCTCTTCCTGTAGTGGAGGCTCACATACACACGCTGATGTACACAGACACAAATATGCAAACACCTTTTTACTGCTTGGACAAACCAGACGCACGCACAGACACACGCACTCACACCGGACACACACATACACACACACACCAACTCTCCCACTCCCACACTGCATCGAGCCGACACTGCACTTTTTACAGGAAGGGAATGCACTTCATAATCTCTGTCAGGATTCTCAGCATTGGATGACTAACCCAGCGGTCTGCCATAAAACATTACTGTAATGCCTTGTATAAAATAACAATAGCGGTAACAGTAACTGTATTAGTGAACAGTTCCAGGATCAGATTGGGGTTACACAAAGGCCTGTACAAACACTATGGGTTAATAATACTTGAAGGGTTTCTGTTGTGTCCTTAGCAGTGTTGGCTTCTATAGGGTAGAATGCCATTCAGTCTAACACTGAACTGTCTTGTAGTTCACTGGGCTCGGCTGCAGACGGAAGCCAAGACCTATTCCTAGTTGATCTATAGCCTTATTTACACAAATGGAGCATTGTCGTGTTTTGTGGTCGTCTTTCTTCCTCGTCTGTAGGACTTAGCATTCCCTGACGGATGGTAGTTTTCTGCCAGGCGCCGCTGCCGCCCCATATGTCAATCTGTCGTTGGAGGCTGTATTGAGCGCGCTCACTGAACACTTTCCTCTCCATTCCACCACCCCGGGCCTCCATCTATTCCACCCAGTTAAGGAAAAAGACGACGTTTGCAGAATTCCCAGCAATTCCCGCCACCGCGCCCGGTGTTACTGTCGCTATCCCCACCTCCCCCGTTTTGGCAACAGAAATGGATGGATAGAGTGTCTGAGATGGAGACGATGGAGGGGTGTGGGGTAGAAAAGAGCGTGTTGATTAATGGGGGCTGTAAGATGTCGCCATTTGTCAAGTCGGTCTGCCTCGTCAGGTGGGTTGCTGGTACGAGGACGGTGGTGGTTTGTTAGGCAACGCAGGTTGTGTGGTATTGAGGTTGTTCTAACGTTGGTTAAACATTGTGTTTTGTTTTTTGCTGTTAGTCTTTTTTAGTCAAACTTCTTTTTGACAGTGCCTGCCGCTGACACGGCTCTCCTTACTCAATGATTTGGTTACCATGGTGAACTGTATTCTGTTAGGCAGGGTGAGATTGTGCAGTTACCGGTTAGAAATGGCATTGCTCATACTCACGACACACACACACACACACACACACACACACACACACACACACACACACACACACACACACACACACACACACACACACACACACACACACACACACACACACACCACACACACCACACACACTGGCACTCTCCCATGCACATCCAGGGTAAAAGCTTTCACACCCACTAACACAGGACGCGGTGCGATGAAGTGGAGGTGACACCACGATGGGCTTCTTCTTCTTGAGCGAGGCGTCAGATTGGCTGTCTGAGAGGTGGCCCTGCCATCACACACTAACCATGCTTAAGCAGCAACAAGGAAGCCCTTCACATATTACATGTGTCACGCAATAGGGTGGGGTTCCTAACACAGACCAATTCACTTGCATGATCACTGTTCCTCATGCAGGCCTGCACACACACACGCACGCACACACACACGCACGCACGCACGCACGCACGCACGCACACATACACACACACACACACACACACACACACACACACACACACACACACACACACACACACACACACACACACACACACACACTGCACATATCCGTCATACAATCCAGGATCGTAGGGCCTAATCATTCCAGCTCAGGATTTTTCTGTGTGTGGATGTGTGGATGTGTGTTTTAGTGGCCTACATGTTGATATTGTATATGTGCTGTTCTCTCCTCTGCGTAGGTTTGAGACCATGTAAAACATGGACAGAGGTGTGGCTTTAGAAAAAGAGATACATTCAATGAATACAATTTTCTTTACTTTTAGATCCCTTTAGGGTGGACAGTGTGTGTGTGTGTGTGTGTGTGTTTTGTCAAGTCGGTCTGCTGCGTCAGGCGGGTTAGTGGTACGAGGAAGGTGGTGGGTTGTTAGGCAACGCAGGATGTGTGGGATTGAGGTTGTTGTAACGTTGGTTAAATGTTGTATTTTGGCTTTTGCGGTTTGTGTTTTTTTACAGTCAAACTTTTTTGACAGGACCTGCCACTGACATGGTTTAAAACTGTCACGAACATGACTTAGGACCTGTCATTTGTTGTCCTTTAATGACTAATCCCTTTAGAGTTGGCTGCAGGTGTGACTGTGGAGATATGTGTTGTGATTTAGGTTAGTTTGTTTGAGGATGATGATCTATTATGATGTCACAGAGAGCTCATAGGAGGCCACAGAGTTATTTTAGCTGCCCACTAACTTGCTGTTCCCAGTCTTGGCATTGTTAGTACAATCTCTCGCTCTCTCTCTCTCTCTCTGTCTCTCTCTCTCTCTCTCTCTCTCTCTCTCTCTCTCTCTCTCTCTGTCTCTCTCTCTCTCTCTCTCTATACTCAATGACTTGGTTACCATGGTGAACTGCATTCTGTTAGGCAGGGTGAGATTGGAGCAGTAACACATTAGAAATGGCATTGCTCCTACTCAAGACACACACACATTCGTTTTACTGTCGTTGTGGAGACGA
Source organism: Oncorhynchus clarkii lewisi (assembly GCF_045791955.1). NCBI lineage: Eukaryota > Metazoa > Chordata > Actinopteri > Salmoniformes > Salmonidae > Oncorhynchus > Oncorhynchus clarkii. Next base: position 17,563,530 of record NC_092159.1, read on the forward strand.
AACAGTTGATTTTCATTCAAAACCCTATTTTGGTCTGTGTTAGGAACCCCACCCTAGTGCGTGACACATGTAATATGTGAAGGGCTTCCTTGCTTGCTGCTTAAGCATGGTTAGTGTGTGATGGCAGCCAATCAGACAGCTCGCTCAAGAAGCAGCCCACTGTGGTGTCACCTCCAGTTCATCGCACTGTGTCCTGTGGAGCGTCATGTGTCAGTGTGTGTGTGTGTGTGTGTGTGCGTGCGTGCGTGCGTGCGTGTGTGTGTGTGTGTGCGGACCGTATTTCCTTGTGTGCGTGCTGCTTGAATACGATCTCATTCAAGGATTTACCATCGGATTCATTTCTTTTGTCTTCCTCAGCCACGAGAAAAAAATCTCCCTACTTTACTGTGAAGTTAAACTGGACCTTTTTCCTTCGTCAGTTCTTGGCTATAGAGTCTAAAATGTTAATATTTCTTACCCTCCTCTTTGAGACACATGCAAATATTAACCACATCCCTGAGATGGATATTTGAAATGATGGCCTTAATACTGTCACTATAGGCCTACCTAATATGTGCTTTTCATTCCCGGCCTGATAAAAAGGGATTTCCCAGAATGCACTCTGAATGATTGATAATGATCATGATAATCACCAAACAGCTGAATAATTAAGGGGAGGGAGTATAAGGGGTATTGTTTAGCGGTAGTATAGCCTGCCGGCCTGGCGCACGGCTAATATCTGAAACCGGCTGGCGGGTATTGTCCTGACTGATGATGATGCTGAATAATGGTGAGGAGCTGAGGGGATTAGCTGCGGTCTACTTCAATCTAACCTGCCTGAGAGCAGAGAGAGAGTGTGTGTGAGAGAGAGAGAGAGCGAGAGAGGGAGAGTATGTGTGTGAGTGAGTGAATGTAAGAGTGTGAGTGTGAGAGTGTGAGAGTGTGAGAGTGTGAGAGTGAGAGAGAGAGAAAGAGAGAGAGAGAGAGAGAGAGAGATTGTATGTACTGTATGTGTATGTGTGTATTAGAACAACTGTATGTGTGTGTGTTTGTGTGTGTGTGTGTGTGTGTTTGTCCAGCTCGACAGCTGTGGGCCACAGCTGCACACAGCTGATTTACTTTAGATTAGTGTGGCCTGGAGCCAAACAGAGGATTCAATCAGGGTAAGCATGATGCGCGCCGGTTCGCTAAAAAGCTAACTGCAAGCTGACTGCTAAACTAACTGTCCATTCGACCAACCCTCCATCAAAGAGTAGGTTTCACATAAGGTTGTGTTTCTGGATGCAAGCAAAGACTTCTAAACGATAATACAAGGAATAGTACTTTCCCTCCATTTTGGATTTGTCCCATCATTCTAGACCGTGGGATTAAACACTGGAGAAGAGAAACATCTGTTTTTCTCTGCGTTGGGAGGGAGGCAGTTTTCAGTAGCCATGGCTACATGTAAGTATGGAACCTTTCTTTGATGCTGCTGTTGTTCCATTCAAGGGGTTGGTGTTCGTAGGACGGTCAAATAGCGGACTTGAGTTGACCAATGATTTCTATCAACAGTAGACCATTTTTGTATATTTATTATTATTATTTTATACAGCAATCGTTAGATGCACCTGTATATCTGTGACTTGTCCTCTCAAATCATGGTCTTCCACAGTGTTCAATTCAGATAGTTGTCAATTTCCTATCTTTGATTTACGTCTTTTTTCAGGGCCTATACTGTAACCAGCTATTGAATTAGGAATGTTCTTCTGGTACCTGTTGTGGAACGATAAATAGCTTTTGGTGGATGGTGGATATTGTAGCCGGCTTTCCTTGTTGGCCAGTTAATGTTCTGTACCATCATCCGCTGTGGGAGATTAACAGCCCTGTCCGCCATAGGCAACAGGCTACTGCTTTCTCCATGGTAACGACATCCCATCCCTATCAAACCTACTCTGTTTAACTAGATACTGCGTTCAAATTTGGTCAACTTGTATACATTGTAGCCTTGTAGAATATGTGGAATGTTCTCTGGTGGTAACAGTATTACTACAAATGTGTGTTCTTTTTTTGGGCTGTTTCCTCATCTCAATATGTAAGTAAAATGCTGTGATATTTCACAGAGCGGATTGTAACCTACAATGAGAACACCTTCAATGAAGCCTACAATGAGAACACCTTCCTAATATTGAGTTGCATCCTTACAGCCTCAATTCGTTGGACTCTCCAAGGTGTCGAAAGCGTTCCACATGTTGACTCCAATGCTTCCCACAGTTGTGTCAAGTTGGCTGGATGTCCTTTGGGTGGTGGACCATTCTTGATACACACTGGAAACTGTTGAGCGTGTTGCAGTTCTTGACACAAACCGGTGTGCCTGGTACCTACTACCATGGGGGAGGAACGTGGGGAGGGAGGGGGAGCGTGGGGGGGAGCGTGGGGAGGGAGGTGGGAGCGTAGGGGGGCACTACGGTATTTTAAGAAACCTTGATCCCCTGTCTGACAGATGAGCTATCACCAATGATGAGCTATCACCAATACTCAATCAGAGTCAAGAGACTAAAATAAAACATGAGAAAGAACATAACGCTGTGACTAATACTTGCTTGTGTCTTACTAAGATCCTCTATCTGTCTGTGCCTGTTTGTAGTTCTGTCACCAGTCCTGCCCTGTTGTCTGTCGAAAATACTCCCAGCTAAAATACTCCCAGCTAAAATACTCCAAGCTAAAATACTCCAAGCTAAAATACTCCAAGCTAAAATACTCCAAGCTAAAATACTCCAAGCTAAAATACTCCAAGCTAAAATACTCCCAGCTAAAATACTCCCAGCTAAAATACTCCAAGCTAAAATACTCCAAGCTAAAATACTCCCAGCTAAAATACTCCCAGCTAAAATACTCCCAGCTAAAATACTCCAAGCTAAAATACTCCAAGCTAAAATACTCCAAGCTAAAATACTCCCAGCTAAAATACTCCCGGCTAAAATACTCCCAGCTAAAATACTCCAAGCTAAAATACTCCCAGCTAAAATACTCCAAGCTAAAATACTCCAAGCTAAGTTAACATTTATCTGCCTCACTACTGAATCTGTTTTGCACATGGACTAGAGATGACAGTTCCTTAAAAAGTGGACTGCAATGGATATATGACAACATCTGCAACCCCACAAGTCTTCTGATGCTAACCTCATAGAAATAGAATTAGATGACTAAAGTATTGAGGTATTGCATAGTATTATTATACATTCTCGGTCTAAGAGACAATGTTAGGGTCAATTCCATTTCAATTCAGTCAATTCAGGGTTTGCTTTTCAATTGTGAAAATAGGAATCGGATATGGAATTGACCATGCTCTCTTTCTCTCTATAGATACAGGCTACTACTGCCTGCTATACATGTATATAATACTAACCTCCTCCTCCCCTCCTTCACCCCTGTAGGTAATGTGGGTATGCAACCTGTGCCGTAAGCAACAGGAGATCCTCACTAAATCGGGAGAATGGTTTTCGGGGGCGAGGCAGATGAGCCTGGATGGCGGCCTGAACGCCCCGCCCACGGGGGGTGACACCCAACGGGGGGACAGGAAGCTACTCCGCTCCAGGTCCCAGGCCCCGCCCTCTTCCAGCGGTAACGCAGGGGCGGCGCCCGACGGAACGCATCAGTCGCCAACGGTCCAGGCCAAGGGAGTGTTGGACACCATGCCGGCCTCACGCGCTCGGAGCGAACCACCACGAGACAAGTAGGACATCGTGGACACAAACCCTCTAATCCCTTAAACACTTTCACCTGTCCTCTCACAACCCCTGCTTTCACCTCTCTGTCTGTAGAGGCTCAAACCAGAGTCTACGTCACTGTATTGGTTATCTAGGGGCCTGTTGTGATTGCTGATAGTACTTAGTATTGTTGTAAATGCCACTTTGTACAAGACTTTCTCTCATCCACTCTACTATCATCACCTCCCCTTCATCCCTTTGATTGTAGACGCTTGAAGGAACAATCCACTCGAAAGCATCTTTTGGTATTTGGTTTTTACTTCCTAAGATGTGGCAAGATACAATTAGCTTTTTGAAAGTCCTCTGTTTTGAAAACTTGATTGCTGACATGCTAAACATTTTGGGACTGTATCAGTCTAGGTATTGAGTATCTTGACCTGGGCCTCTTTTAGATGATATGGTAGCTTTTATATAGTTTTCTTTTTATTGTTGTACATTTTGAGCCGTGTACAAGTCAGTCCTCTTTAATATGTTTGACTTTGTTGCGATTGGATGAATTAGGCTAATGCAGCATCTGTTTTGTCTAACAGGGTCTCGTTGACACCATCAGTTTACACATGCAGCCTCATTTGTCTCGTTCAACATTGGACATACTTTGGGCATATTTTTTTCCGCGTTTTGACAGGAACTCAAATCCTCTGATGTTGGGAGTGACCCATTTTCGGCGTGTGTTGTGGTATATGGGTTGCAGCACTTGATTATTTAATCCCCACTGGATCAAAAAAAAATAGTGCTGTCCAAGCTTATAGCCAAAGCAGAAGCTGGGTTGCATGTTTTATTCTTGAAAGGTCCATGATTAATGTATTTTGTTTTGCGTCTAATGGGTGAGTCCATTTCGGTCCGGCCTGAATGCATCACTCAAAATGCTGGCCCAATTCCACACTGTTGTTGGATGATCCATACCCAGGGTAACCATCAGTAGGAACATTTTCCCATGGAAATAGAATCTCATTTTAGTTCTGTACATATTCCTCCATTTGGAATTATTTCCCTGTCTTTATCATCATTGTTTTCATTCAACCAGTAATAACTGGTACTAACCACCATTTGGTACTGACCATTATTTGTCCGTATATCTGTGTAGGCTTATTTTTTTTGTTACAACATGGTATTATGTTAACAAAACAACAAGTGTGTAATGTTATATCAAAGTCCATTATGGTCACCCTTTTCTTCAGGAAAAGACCTCTGTCCCTCCATGAGCAGAACGGTAAGCCCGGTGGTCTGGGTCGTGGTAGAGGAGGCCGGGGACCCCCAGGGAAGCTTCAGACCGTGGCATCCCAGGAGGAGTTCTGCGGTCCTGGGGACATAGACTGGCGGGACGGCCGGCACCTGGAGAAGGTCCGCTCCCATGACTACCCCGACGGCGGCGACCAAGGAAATCGCCCCGACCTCCGGAGACGCCCCCCGGAGGAGGATGAGCTTGAGCGCAAGCGGCGCCAGGAGGAGGAGTTCCAGGCGCGTTACCGCAGCGACCCCAACCTGGCGCGCTACCCGGTCAAGCCGCAGAAGGAGGAGCAGGAGATGCGCATGCACGCCAAGGTGTCGAAGGTGCGCCATGAGCGGCGCCACAGCAACAACGCCATCAATGAGGTGGGGCTGGAGGGTGGGGGAGGAGGGGGAGGGAACATGGGGGATGTGCCTGAGAATCGTCTCCGGAGGGGCGGCGGTGGGGGTGGTGGAGAACCAGACCGCAAGGCATCCTTGGAGAACCACCGCGCCTACTCCATGGACAGGACCGTGGGGGGTGGTGGGGGTGGCGGAATGGGGCAGGGACCCCAGGGAGGCTCCCCCCTCCTCAAACAGAACCAGAACCACGGACCCCTTCAACCATCTGGTGGTGGCTCACGAACGGTTCCCCATCCTGGTGCTCACCCCCACCAAGGACCCCCCCCTCCATTAGGCTGGGACCCCCCTAAGGGACCCCACCCCAGCCAGCTGGACCCCAACTCCCAGGCAGCCATGATGCATAAGGCTGGGAGGGAGAAGCCCGGGGACAGCCTGCTGCGGAAGGACTCCCAGAGCTCGGACCAGTCGGAGTCGCTGCGGCCGCCCCCACCCAGGCCCTACAAGAGCAAACGGGGCGTCAACAAGAGGCAGATGTCTATCAGCAGCTCAGAGGAGGAGGGCGCCTCCACGCCCGAGTACACCAGCTGTGAGGACGTCGACATGGAGAGCGTCAGTGAAAAAGGTCAGATTACTGCTCTTTCTCTCTCTCTCTGTTAGCTCTTCTCATGTCAATATGATTGGTAATGCATTCAGATATTTTAACATTGGAAGAATGATCAAATCTGGGTTGAGTTGGTGTTTTGGCTACCTGTATGGAGAGTGTCAGCGAGAAAGGTCTGATTCTTCAGTTTTCTATCAGATCGAATCATCTATATTAGCTGGTTTTGTGTCAGTATTGTCAGAGATTGTCAGAGATTTCGACATTGGTGGAATGATCAAACTTTCTTTAGAATTTATGGTTTTATGGTCACCTGTCGGGTGTCGCTACTAATGCAATATTCTTTCTTATTTTTTTTGTTATTATCAAAATCTCTTTGCTCTAGGTTTCCATCAAAATAAAGAATTTAAATGTAAATTTCAAAGTTTACAGAAACTGTATCTCCCTGCCTATAATGTGCTATGGCCTTGACTCTGTACAACACTGTCATTCACCTACACCGCTGAAGCCAAACACTATTGCTTCCCATCCTGGAACAGAACAGGACAGCTCTCTTTTATTTAGGAAACGTCCTGTGATTTAGGCCAGCAGATTTGGCAGAATTAGGTCAGTGGCTAGTGCGGCTAACGCTACGTAAAGCTTCCCCGCCAAACACCGGCTGCATCCTGCCGTTAACGGGTAGGATATAATCGAGTTTGGGTGTCACCATTGTGGCCGGCCGCATGTTCAGTTTTGGCCTCTCGTTTGCTCACGCCGGCCTGCAACAGCTTTGCAATTCACTCTTCTTGACTAAATTAAGCAATGCTATTTTAGCGGTTAGCGTGTCGAGGGAGGATGTGTACTCATCTCACTCACCACTAACCTCCACCACTGGTCGCTCCAGGCCAATCCCAATCCCAATCCCAAAGTAGATGACCAGATTAGGTTAACACATGGGAATAGGGTGTTTAATGGGGGCGACAGGCGGGAGAAATAGTTAGAAAGTTAGCTGTCGTAGCTAGCAAGTGTTTAGCCGTGTTTACTTCAGGAGTACGCCAGTCCCAATCCAGCATGGGATTTACATTTGATGTTGTCCGCGGTAAACAAATTCAGAGACAGGACCAGGCTAAACGCTAAATGTAGCTATGTGAAGTGTAACTCAGCCGTGAACAAGCCTGGGTTCACGAGGACAACGCATGTTCAATAAATACGGCTTCATTCTGTTCTTTTGGGATAAAGTATTGATGGTGTAGATGGATATGTGGTTGGTTAATCTAAAACCTTACAACAAGACAGTTCGGTCAACTTCCGGGTTGTTGCGTTTTTTTTTTTTTTCATTTACAGTGAAACACTTGAACTGCTCCAAATTGTAAGCGAGGGTACAGATACACCCCAAACCTACTTTACATGCTATTTAGTAGACCTGCGAGACAGCTTTACTGTTGCAATCAAACCAGTCAAATGAGATAGTAAAAAGTTAATGCCATGTCGTCTAATATCTTGTTGGGAGGTTAGCAGTTTGAATACGCTCCCGAGGCAGGGCTATATTGACAGGAAAATGACAGGGGGGGATCAGACCTAAGGTTCGTTTTCGTGTTGATGCTAATTCTTCAGTGTGTTTTTAGACCGTGTGTGTTTGTGTGTGTAGGCCTATCCATCTGTGATGCCCTCCTGATGACCTCCGGATGGTTAAATCACAGAATTGAATAGAGCACTATAATATACAGTATAATGCATATAATAACACTGTGATACGTTGTTATGGATCACATACTTCATAAATACATTATTCACAGAAGGGTTGTTAATTCCTGCCAGATTAGTGTAAAACCTACAGCATTGATATCTGACCTTATCACAGGGTCAGGGTCAAGTTAAATCTGAACCTGGATCAGCCTCTGACATTGACCAGATTTATCCCTGTTAATAGAAATAGATTCAGGATGAGAGGGGATCGTCTCCAGATTCTCTATGTTTTTGTAACTGTGGCCATTTGACCTGAGTTTTTACAGGTACATACAGGAGACGTTGACTTTGAATATCTAAACATTCCTCATCTGCAATTATCATCAGCCTGTTAGTTTTGCACCTAGAAAAGAAGTGCTCCAGATCGTGTGATCTGATGTCCAATATTCATCTGCTAAAAACAGAAAAGGGAACCGTCAGCACACTAAATCGAGGAGTCAGCAGGAACGTTTTGAAGTAGTTCCCCCATTGCACTTTCACATTTCAGATTGCACTTCACATTTTTTTTTAGATCTCACTTCCGAATCAGCAAACAGTTGAGTTGCACCCCTCAACTTTAACCCCTACTTCCTCCCTCCTCTCCTGACCACTTACTTTCCCTTGTCTCTGCATACACACGTCTCTGATCAGTGTCCAAGCTGGCTGTGGACCTGTAGGTTCAGGGACTTGTCCCTGTTTCTAAAGTCGCACACCAACGTCCCCATCTAATTTCATCCTGCCATTCTATTGCAGACTTAAAAGGGTGGATGAGGCCTTGAAGGAGGTATGAGGCTTTGGAGGACGTGTGGGACTGGTTCAATGGGTAGAGCTGGTCTGGACTGAAGTGTGGCCATTCTCTAGTCTCTCTGTCTCGCCACCATCTGTCAGTAGGGCTGGTAATGAGAGTTGGGCGACAGACAGACAAGGTCCCAGTTGTCCCCGTGTCTCCTGGTGTGTTGGACTGAGTTGACTTGAGTTGAGTTGACAGTCTGACGGAGACTGGAACAGACTTTCTCGTTTTAGCTTGAACCTCTCTCTCTCTCCCGCTCTCTCTCTCTCTCTCTCGCTCTCTCTCTCTCTCTCTCTTTTTCTCTCTCTCTCTCTCTCTCTCTCTCTCTCTCTCTCTCTCTCTCGCTCTCTCTCTCTCTCTCTCTCACTCTCTCTCTCTCTCGCTCCCTCTCTGTCTCTCTCGCTCCCTCTCTCTTAATTCAATTTCAATTAACCGGCTTCATTGGCATGTGAAATAGATCATGTAATAATGTAATGTAAATTCTTTCCAATGTGTAAATGTTCCAATGTGTAATAATTATCTTTTTGTTTTCTCATGATTTGGTTGGGTCTAATTGTGTTTCTGTCCTGGGGCTCTGTGGGGTCTGTTTGTGTTTGTGAACAAAGCCCCAGGGCTCTTCTCCAGCTTCATTTTTCTGTAGGTGATGGCTTTGTTATGGAAGGTTTGGGAATCACTTCCTTTTAGATGGTTATGGTTCTTTTCTGAATTTGGATAATTAGCGTGTATCGGCCTAATTCTGCTCTCAATGCATTATTTGGTGTTTTAATTTGTACACGGACATCATTCTTTCCAGATTTCTGCATATAGATTCCATTTCACTCTATCTCTAAACTTCTTCATCACCTTTTGTTTATCCTCTCTCTCTCTCTCTCTAGGTGATTGGGACTGCCATCCTCTGGATCCTGCTATGTGGCATGTAAGTTTCAGGAGAAAGTGACAGATTTAGGTTTTCCTTAAGCTGACTCAACTCAGACTCACCACCCTAGGACACGCACACACAGGCACACGCAGACACACACATGCATGCACAGTTAGTTTCATTCCCCGCAGTGTCTGAGTAAGTGTGTGGGCGTACTCTACCCACCATTCATGACTAAATATAGATTCTTACAACGTTATAGACAGTCCAGTCGAGACATAATTGCTTGGAGTGTAAATTGATATAGTATGTGTTTATTGTGGATGGGCAAGTCCCTCCTAGTTGGCCTGGATGGGAGAGTTGTCCTCACAAGGGAAGAGACTCTGTCTTTCTCTTTCTCTCCCTAACTTGTTTTTACCTTTCTTACCCTCACTCCTCTCCCTCTCTGTCGCTACCTATATCCCCTCTCCACCACACCCCCCTCTCCGTCTCTCCTTCTTTGCCTCTCTCTCTGTCTGATGGAATTAAATCTCCCCCTCTACAGCATCCAGTGACATGGCAGCCGTCCAAGGAGGGCGACCACTTAATCGGACGCATCACTCTGAGCAAAAGGTCGGCCGTGCCCCGCGAGGCAGGCTCCTTACTAGGGTTAAAGGTAAGAGGGAATCACTAGCAGCATCCCTTTCAATCACTACAGTGTTACCACATTAACCGCTGTATATTGTGTACTGAGACCGTTGGGTGCAGGACATCAGAGCCCCAGGCTCAGATGTGTGATGGTGTATTGTCAAAGGATGTGTATGATAAAGGAAGTCTGGGAAAACTACCACACTAACCACTGTGTATCCCCGTGTACTGAGGCCACCCGGGTCTCTAACGTCTGACCTCCACATTAGGTAGCCTCGCGGCTAAGAGCGTTAGGCCAGTAACCGGAAGGTTGCTGGCTTGAATCCCCGAACCAACTAGGTGTGGGGAAGAAATCTGTTGATGTGCCCTGGCGCAAGGCACTTAACCCTGATTGCTCCTGTAAGTTGATCTGGATAAGAGTCTGCTTAATGACTGAAATGTAAGTGATGCTAGTGTACTATCCACAGGAGTATATAATTAAGGAAACTATGGGGACATACTGTAGATTTGTACTCGGCTGGGACGGTATCCAGATTGTCATACCTTCATACTGACCTTGTACCTTCCCAGGATATTCGGTGATACTGGCACTGAACACAAGGGGCAGTGTTTTAATTACACTGTTATCTCTATGTACTGAGCTCTTGGTCTTGTGTCCGAACTGCCCGTGTTCTGTTCCCCTTCTAGGTTGTGGGTGGGAAGATGACAGAGACAGGGAGACTGGGGGCCTTCATCACCAAAGTCAAGAAAGGAAGTCTGGCGGACATTGTCGGCCACCTACGAGCTGGTAAGCAGCGTGGAAACAACGTTCAGACCTTCAGGGTTGTCTGGTGGAGAAGTGTCGTCAGTCTGGGAGCTCTGTGAGATTGTCTGTGTGTTCTTTTTGAGCTGCGGAAATCTACAATTTCTACCGGAACGCCGTTGGTGTTGTGAACCGAGGTTGTTCAGTAAAGCGACCAGGCTAGGTTGAAAAAAATAGAGGATAAGACAACGTAATAATTCCACGCGCCAGCGTTAGAAACCAAACACATTCATTTGACCAGCGCTGTTGCTGATTCTACAGAATTAGTTTTGAAAATGTTACCAGTGGTCGGGACATCAAGCAATAAAGTGGCTGTAGATCATTTGAAGAACATTTAAATGAATAGAACGACGAGTAAAACAATTCTGCTTTAGTTTGCGGAGTACACTACGATTGTGTTTATTTTCCACTTTGATGGGGAACTTTCTGTACCTGGTAACATTCACTTCTAGTCATTTTCACTCCGGCTCTGGTCCAATGATTTTTTTCTTCTTTTTCTAACACTTCTGCATGGAATTATTACATTGTCTTAATCTTTGTTATCTTTAACCTAGGCTCCATGCTTACCCATGAATCAGCTGTTTTAATGTCGGCCAGCTTGTTTCCTGTTTTCTAGGTGATGAGGTACTGCAGTGGAACGGGAAGTCGTTGCCGGGAGCAACCAAGAAGGAAGTGTACAACATCATTCTGGAATCCAAGGCGGAGCCTCAAGTGGAAATAGTTGTCTCAAGGCCTATTGGGTAAGACTGACTTCCTGTGTGAAATGCTAAATTCCCATTTTGGAATCGTTGTGCGATACACTGCAACTATTGTGTGACTATTTTGCACTATGTGGCCAATTTGGACTCTTATTACTATATTGCTTCTTTTATGTGCCCTTTTCTGACTATTTCTAATTTTGAAGTGAAATGTTGACGGCCATTATCTTCTTTACCTAAAAGATCTATCCACCGCATCATTTCCAATAACTTCTTGAGAAAGGTGTATAGAGCGTATCAGTAAGTACATACGTATTGTGGACATAGTGACCGCTATGTCGTACGGTAGTCCTTCCCTGAGGCCTAACCCTGATGTAACCCCTAACATCCTAGACCTTAGAGAAACCCTTATAAGGCAAGTTCCCTCTCTTCTCTCAACCCATACGTCTCTCCCCTGTGTGGGTATGAACTACCGCCCTTTAACCCCAACACCCAGTTTGTGTACGTGTCTGTGTTTTTCCTTTTCGATACAAACAAACATACGATTGAGGTATTGTATGTGCTGGCACTCTGTATCAAATGGAGGGTGGTGATGGCTGTTGGTCAGTGACTATTGCAGAGGTCTGTGCAGACGTTTGATGTAATCTTCCTCCCATCTTACAGAGACATACCAAGAATTCCAGAAACATCCCATCCTCCTTTAGAATCGAGTAAGTGTCAACAAAGCTTTGGTTTTCCTTGATGAACAATACAACATAGTTCATTGGTGTTAATATACAGTACTGTCTACCCACCGAGTTGTTTGAGTCTTTCACATCCTGGTTCTTTCCCCTGGCAGCGGGCTCCAGTTCCTTTGAGTCTCAGAAGATGGAGCGTCCCTCCATATCGGTCATGTCCCCCACCAGCCCTGCTACCCTCAGAGCCCTCCCCGTCATCCTGCCTGGACAGCTCTCTGTGAGTACTGGATATATGCTGGAACTACACTGGACTATACTGGACTATACTGGACTATACTGGACTATACTGGACTATACTGGACTATACTGGACTATACTGGACAATTACTGGACTATACTGGACAATTACTGGACTATACTGGGCAATTACTGGACTATACTGGACAATTACTGGACTATACTGGGCAATTACTGGACTATACTGGGCAATTACTGGACTATACTGGGCAATTACTGGACAATTACTGGACTATAATGGACTATTCAGGACTATACTAGACTATACTGGACAATTACTGGACTATACTGGGCAATTACTGGACTATACTGGACAATTACTGGACTATACTGGGCAATTACTGGACAATGCTGGACAATTACTGGACTATAATGGACTATTCAGGACTATACTGGACTATACTGGGCAATTACTGGACTATCCTGGGCAATTACTGGACTATACTGGGCAATTACTGGACTATGCTGGACAATTACTGGACTATAATGGACTATTCAGGACTATACTAGACTATACTGGACAATTACTGGACTATACTGGGCAATTACTGGACTATACTGGACAATTACTGGACTATGCTGGACAATTACTGGACTATAATGGACTATTCAGGACTATACTGGACAATTACTGGACTATACTGGACAATTACTGGACTGTACTGGACTATATTGGGCAATTACTGGACTATAATGGACTATTCAGGACTATACTGGACTATACTGGACAATTACTGGACTATACTGGACAATTACTGGACTGTAATGGACTATAATGGACTATACTGGACAATTACTGGACTGTACTGGACTGGAATGGACTATACTGGACAATTACTGGACTATAATGGACTATACTGGACTATACTGGACAATTACTGGACTGTTCTGGACTGTAATGGACTATACTGGACTATACTGGACAATTACTGGACTGTACTGGACTATACTGGACTATACTGGACTATACTGGACAATTACTGGACTGTACTGGACTATTACTGGACTATACTGGATCTACACTGGACTACACTGGACTGTACTGGAGCTACACTGGACTGTACTGGATCTACACTGGACTAGACTGGACTGTACTGGACTGTACTGGATTTACACTGGACTGTACTGGACTGTAATGAATCTACACTGGATCTACACTGCACTGTACTGGACTATACTGGATCTATACTGGTCTGTACTGGACTACACAGGACTATACTGGACTGTACTGGACTATACTGGACTATACTGGACTGTACTGGAGTGTGCTGACTATACTGGACTATACTGGATCTACATGGGACTATACTGGACTATACTGGACTTACACTGGGCTATAATAGACTATACTGGACTGTACTGGACTATACTGGACTATACTGCACTGTACTGGATCTACACTGGAATATACTGGACTATACTGGATCTACCCTGGACTATACTGGACTCTACTGAATCTTCCCTGGACTGTACTGGACTGTACTGGACTGCACTTGACTATACTGGATCTACACGGGACTATACTGGACTCTACTGAATCTTCCCTGGACTGTACTGGACTGTACTGGACTGTACTGGACTTTACTGGACTATACTGGATCTACACGGGACTATACTGGGCTATACTGGACTCTACTGAATCTTCCCTGGACTATACTGGACTGTACTGGACTGTACTAGACTATACTGGACTGTACTGGACTATACTGGATCTACACGGGACTATCCTGGACTATACTGGACTATACTGGATCTACACAGGACTATACTGGACTGTACTGGACTATACTGGATCTGTACTGGACTGTACTGGACTCTACTGGACTATACCGGACTGTACTGTACTGTACTGGACTATACTGGATCTACACGGGACGGTACTGGACTATAATGGACTGTACTGGGGAGGCTGGATACATGGATGTGTGGATAGATGGACAGATTTACGAACAAACAACCAGACAGATTGATAGATGGCCTATATTGCACTTTTCACAATGTCCTGTGTAATCCACAACCAATGGTCTACTCTAACCAGATTCATTCAGTCACATTCATCTAATCCCATGATGTTGTACCTAGGTAAAGCTGTGGTATGACAAAGTGGGCCATCAACTGATCGTCAACGTCCTTCAAGCCATAGACCTGCCCCCCCGACCGGACGGGCGACCCAGGAACCCCTACGTCAAGATGTACTTCCTCCCTGACCGAAGGTAAACCGGTCTCATATTACTAGGGTTAACATGAAATTGGTCTTATACCTGTGTAAACACACAGTAATTACTGAAGCACATTACCAGTACAGAGGTTCAACATTGTACATAAACTGATTGTTTTTTTAAAAATATAACAGTAACCAATATACTTTGAACACACTGTCAACACGTTCTCTTCTGATTTGATTCCTGTCTATGTAGTTTTCTGTTATATTTCACCATCCTCATAGCGAGTCACAGACCCTTATATGGGCACAGTATGGGACAGATACATACACGACTCGATGACTTCCGTTGACTCTCCTTCTAAGGTTCGTCTTCCCTCTCCTAACATTCCTCTGCCTTCTCCCCTGTCATGTTCCCAGTGATAAGAGCAAGCGCAGGACCAAGACGGTAAAGAAGAGCGCTGGGCCCAAGTGGAACCAGACGTTCCTGTACTCCCACGTCCACCGCAGGGACTTCAGAGAACGCATGCTGGAGATCACTGTCTGGGACCAGCCTAGAATACAGGAGGAGGAGAGTGACTTCCTGGGAGAGGTAAGACACACACACACACACACACATACTGTTTATAGTACATGTGAATTATCTCTTAATTTGTGTGTAAATTATTACTGTTTTCAGATTTTTATTTCATAGATTTGAGATGTGTATGAATGTTTTGCTGTTTTGCAAAATGCTATATACCCATTGGTCAGCTGTAATGGAATGTTTGTGTCCTGTATATTTGACTGTGATGTGTGGTTGTCTTACCTGGCTATCTTACGATAAATGCACTCACTGTAAGTCATTCTGGATAAGGTCTCGTTGATCATTTCTTTAAACAATAAAAGCTCATTTACCAACATTTGTGAAAATGAATATGTAGCGTTTTGAAGTGAAACTCTTCCTAAACATACAGTATACACAGAAAACAAAACACACATTCATTTGCACGTATCCGCACACACTTGCAAACTCAAACACGCACAGAGAACCACAGATGGACGCCATCATGTCCTCTATGCTGACGTTGTCTTGTTCTGTATGTCTCTGACTTTCTCTCCTCCTCCTTCTTCCCTCTCTTCCCTCTCACTCCTAGATCCTGATAGAGCTGGAGACTGCCCTGCTGGACGACGTCCCTCACTGGTATAAACTCCAGACCCACGACGTGTCCTCTCTACCTCTGCCCCAGCCATCCCCTTACCTCCCGCGCAGACACGCCTCTCACGACAGCCCCAGCAAGAAACTACAGAGTAAGTGTGTGTTTGTGTGTGTGTGTGTGTGTGTGTGTGTGTGTGTGTGTGTGCGTGTGTGCGTGCGTGCGTGCGTGAGAGCGCGAGAGTGAGAGTGTGTGTGCTTGCATGCATGCGTGCGTGCGTTTATGTGTGTATGTGTGTACAGTATATACATTGTGTGTGTGTGTGTGTGTGTGTGTGTGTGATGTATTGACACTGACCTCGGCATATAGATTCTCCCTGCTACAGTATGCCAAGATGAACTTCCTATGAACTTGTCTCCTGTGTGTGTGAGATCGATCGCAACTGCCATGGAAATTCTCAACCCTTCTGTGTGTAAACTCTCTACCCTACTGCGTGTAAACCCTCTACCCTACTGTGTGTGTGTAACCCTACCTTGTGTGTGTGTGTGTGTGCGTGTCTGTCCACCGTTGTGCAGGGTCCCATCGCATCATTGACACAGAGTTTGATGATACAGGTATAGCGGTAGTATCTGAAGGTGGGTGGGTGGGCATGGTTACTGTTACCCAGCTTCAAGTAGTGAGAGTCCAGCACTGGAGGAGAGAGGTGCGACCACTTTACAGCTCCCCTCATATCCCAGCCTATCTAACCATAGACTACTTCATTTGATCCCAACTGACAATCTCAGAGATGTTTTACATCGGGGGAAAAACGTAATTGGTTCCCAGTTTTACCCCACACTTTGGATTTAACTGATTTAAAACAGGCAGAGGCGCTTCTACCAGCCCTTTGTAATACCAACGCATACTACAACGACACTATGGTATCACTACAATTCTATTATGGTATGTGTTCTGCCATGATACTGTACACATCCTTTCTCCTCCTCTGTCGGACTGTAGTAATGCAGCTTGTAGAGCAGATCCACTGGGAGCACTGAGTGCATGGAGCTATAGAGCCGTGATGTCGCTGTCCATTCCACTGACGCTGTCACCTGCATGTCTGGTAGTAGAGCCTGAAGTAGTAGTGACTCCGCACAAGATAAGGATACGGTGTATAGACCAGTGCCTGATTCACACCATAGGGCCAACACGAACTGTGCTGTTCTGGCTCGGCTATTTCAAAAAGGGTACAAGGCTAACTTAGCCTGGGTGCCAGTCAGTTTCTGCCTTTAGCCAAGTTGTGGAATGCAGAAACAGTCCGGTACACAAGTTAACTCAATACCTGGTGTAACTATCCAATGCAACTCTTCAAATGTAACCAAAAAACTTTCAGTGTAAAATATCCCACTCTGATGTGCAACAGTTTGCAGTCTGTATCATTTGTCCTCTCAGCCCCCTCACGTGGCATGGGTTTGATTAGACTAGAGCGGCTATGGGCGACTGTATTAATAGAAGCTGAGCACCAGCATGATCTCTGTAGTTTTGGGGAAACCAAGCGCTCACCTGAAGGCGTAGTGAATGTTGAGTGGCGGCGCTCAACACTGACACATTTTGTCAGCAGGTAACATGCTACGACTGCTGATTCCTCCTCCGTATGTGTGTAGGTGCAGAGCGTAACTCGAGGGAAAGGGAGAGGAACAGCACCCTGACTGTCCCAGAGCAGCAGAGACTGGCCCAGCACCGCTCCAGATCTGTGTCCCCTCACCGCGAGGACATAACAAGGGCCCGCTCCCGCCCTGCACACGTCCCCATGCAGAGGTAGCTGCAGTTTCTGTATCACACAGTTATACCTAAACTATGTAGCCATACATCAGAATCACGTTGTTGTCACGCTGCCTGGTTCTCGATGAGACTACACCCACACACATCTGCATTCTTCTTTCTTTCTTTTTCTCTCTCTCTTTCTCTCTCTCTCACTCTCTCTGTCTCTCTCGCTCTCTCTTTCTTTCTTTATCTCTCTCTCTCTCGCTCTCTCTTTCTCTCTCTCTCGCTCTCTCTTTCTTTCTTTCTCTCGCTCAATCTCTCCCTCTTTTTCTCACACTCTCTTTCTCTCTATCTATCTCTATACAGAGATTGAAAGTTTTCATCCGCCTTGAAATGTTTCCTATTTTGTTGCCTAAAAACCTGGAATTAAAATATATATATTTTTTTGGGGGGGGGGTTATAATTTGATTTACACAACATACCTACCACTTTGAAGATGCAACATATTTTTTATTGTGAAACAAACAGAAAACAGAAGACTTGAGCGTGCATAACTATTCACCCCCCCAAAGTCAATGCTTTGTAGAGCCACCTTTTGCAGCAATTACAGCTGGAAGGTGAACCTCCGTCCCAGTCTCAAATTTATGGAAGACTGAAACAGGTTTCCCTCAAGAATTTTCCTGTATTTAGCACCATCCATCATTCCTTCAATTCTGACCAGTTTCCCAGTCCCTGCCGATGAAAAACATCCCCACAGCATGATGCTGCAACCACCATGGTTCACTGTGAGGATGGTGTTCTCGGGGTGATGGGAGGTATTGGGTTTGTGCCAGATATAACATTTTCCTCCATGGCCAAAAAGCTACATTTTAGTCTCATCTGACCAGAGTACCTTCTTCCATATGTTTGGGAAGTCTCCCACATTCCTTTTGGCAAACACCAAACAGTGTATGCTTATTTTTTTCTTTAAGCAATGGCTTTTTTCTGGCCATGCTTCTGCAAAGCCCAGCTCTGTGGAGTGTATGGCTTAAAGTGGTTCTATGGACAGATACTCCAATCTCTGCTGTGGAGCTTTGCAGCTCCTTCAGGGTTGTCTTTGGTCTCTTTGTTGCCTCTCCGATTAATAACCTCCTTGCCTGGTCTGTGAGTTTTGGTGGGCGGCCCTCTTTTGGCAGGATTGTTGTGGTGCCATATTCTTTCCATTTTTTAATAATGTATTTAATGGTGGTCCGTGGGATGTTCAAAGTTTCGGATATTTTTTTATAACCCAACCCTGATCTGTACTTCTCCACAACTTTGTCCCTGACCTGTTTGGAGAGCTCCTTGGTCTTCATGGTGCCGCTTGCTTTGTGGTGCCCCTTGATTAGTGGTGTTGCAGACTCTGGGGCCTTTCAGAACAGGTGTATATATACTGAGCGCATGTGACAGATCGTGTGACACTTAGATTGCACACAGGTGAACTTTATTTAATTAATTATGTGACTTCTGAAGGTAATTGGTAGCACCAGATCTTATTTAGATGCTTCATAGCAAAGGGGTGAATACATATGCACGTACCACTTTTAAATTTTTTTGAAACAAGTTATTTTTTTAACTTGACCAATTTGGACTATTTTGTGTATGTCCATTGCATGAAATCCAAATCCAAATATATTTAAATTACAGGTTGTAATGCAACAAAATAGGAAACAGCTACTCATTCAAGGGTTTTTCTTTGTACTATTTTCTACATTATAGAAAAATAGTGAAGACATCAAAACTACGAAATAACACATATGGAATCATGTAGTAAACAAATCAAAATATATTTTACATTTGATATTCTTCAAAGTAGCCACCCTTTGCCTTGATGACAGCTTTACACACTCTTGGCATTCTCTCAACCAGCTTAATGAGGTAATCACCTGGAATCCATTTCAATTAACAGGTGTGCCTTGTTAAAAGTTATGTTGTGGAATTTCTTTCCTTCCAAATGTGTTTGAGCCAATCAGTTGTGTTGTGACAAGGTAGGGGTGGTATACAGAAAATAGCCCTATTTGGTAAAATTCCAAGTCCATCTTATGGCAAGAACAGCTCAAATAAGCAAAGAGAAACGACAGTTCATCATTACTTTAAGACATGAAGGTCATTCAATCCGGAAAAACCATCAAGCGTTATGATGAAACTGGCTCTCATGAGGACTGCCACAGGAAAGGAAGGCCCAGAGATACCTCTGCTGCAGAGGATAAGTTATTTAGTTCTTTCCTCAGAAATTGCAGCTCAAATAAATGCTTCACAGAGTTCAAGTAACGGAAACATCTCAACATCAACTGTTCAGAGGAGACTGCGTGGATCAGGGCTTCATGGTCGAATTGCTGCAAAGAATCCACTACTTAAGGACACCAATAAGAAGAAGGGACTTGCTTGGGCGAAGAAACACGAGCAATGGACATTAGACAGATGGAAATCTGTAATTTGGTCTGATGAGTCCAAATATCAGATTTTTGGTTCCAACCGCCGTGTTTTTGTGAGACACAGGGTAGGTGAACGGATGATCGCCGCTTGTTTGGTTTCCACATGAAGCATGGAGGAGGAGGTGTGATGGTTTGGGGGTGCTTTTCTGGTGACACTGTCAGTGATTTATTTAGAATTCAAGGCACACTTAACCTGCATGGCTACCACAGCATTCTACAGCGATACGCCATCCCATCTGGTTTGTAGGACTGTCATTTGTTTTGTTTCTCAACAGGACAATGACCCAACACACCTCCAGGCTATGTAAGGGCTATTTGACCAAGAAGGAGAGTGATAGAATGCTGCATCAGATGACCTGGCCTCCACAATCACCCGACCTCAACCCAATTGAGATGGTTTGGGATGAGTTGGACCACAGAGTGAAGAAAAAGCAGCCAACAAGTGCTCAGCATATGTGGGAACTCCGTCAAGACTGTTGGAAAAGCATTCCCTGATGAAGCTGGTTGAGAGAATGCCATAAGTGTGCAAAGCTGTCATCAAGGCAAAGGGTGGCTACTTTGAAGAAAATTTTAAATTTCTAAAATCTAAAATTGAAAATATATTTAGATTTGTTTTACAAGTTTTTGGTTATTACGTTATATGTGCTATTTCTAGGTTTTCATGTCTTCACTATTATTCACATTCATTCATACCCCCGGGATGACTCTTCAGCACACTCTTATGACTCAAATCAATTACCTTTTATGTCCACCCTATGACAAAACCAACGTTATTAGCGAAATGTTATCACAGTAACACTCAGTAACCATAACCCTCAGTAACACTCCTCTCTATGTCCTACCCCATCAGGAGTCTGGATGAGATCCATCAGAACCGCCACCACTCCTGCTCCCCCTCTCGTTACCATGACTCCCACGGGGAGCACCGCTCCGGGGACTCAGACTACGAGTACTCCGAGGACAGGTAACATCACCCAGACAGTGGTGGCTGGTGGCCTTTGTTTATTAGGGAGGAGGTTAGACGTTAGATGCTGTAGGTACTGTATCAGGGAGTTTAAGATGACAGCCAGTCTGAGAATAGTTTGGTGACAAGGAGAGAGTGTGTGCAGGTTATGCAGTGAAGTTCCAGTGTTTGTGTACAGTAAGGACTTTGGTGTATTTTATTTGAGTTGAGCTTTGAGTTCAATATAGGAGTTGATGCCGACATGGTTTCCTCCTTATTTTGTTCATTTGCAATGAAGTACCTGTAGAAGTACAGTATTCCTTTATGCCCAATCATTTCAAAGAGGTTGACCACCAGCTTTTAATTTTTGAGGTTGAAAGTGTCGGATACTCCAAGGACAAGTGGAATAGCAGGCTACGTTAGTACTGTTCTATACTAATAAGTACTAATACGACTAACAGTCTAATGCAAAAGTCTCTTACTAAAAGGTTAATATCATATTTATTATTATTGATACTGAATCAAAATTATGATTTCATGATTTCTTCTCATTCATTTCTCATGAGCGGGTTTGTCTGATTTGACCATCCTCTTACGTTGTTGTTTTTGACTGGTTGTTCGGTTCACCCATCGCCATGGCAATCACAGTGAGGTCCTCGAGATGCACAGGTCTATCCGAGGCGGGAGTGCCGAGTGCCTGCACACAAACAGGTAAACAAAAACAACAACAACCAAAAAGCCAGAGACGTTACTGTTATCGTCCCTACCCACCATCTTTCTTCTATTATATTACCCATCATTCTTTGCATTGTCATTCAATGTTCACAGCTCCATGTTAACTCGGTCAGTGATACTACAGTCTATGGTTGTGATATAGAAAGTGTATGTTATGTACCACGTGGCAATGTTTTTGTTTAATGTGATGTGTTCCTATTCCATGTGCTGCATCAATGTTCGCTTTTGTCTAACTGCATAGAAAGGGGACAATGTTAAAGTCATCTTTGTAATGTATTCAGCTTTATCTAGTTTTAGAATATCGATGAATTCGTTCCAGACACAAAGGGACATGTTTTTTCACCCGAGAGGTCAAACGTAGTACCACACACTCTCCATGACACCATGAAAACATTGAGTTTATGTTGGTTTCAAACAGATTATAATAGATTCCAGAATAGCTCTATCGTTGACCTCAGAATAGTATGAAAATCTCTCTTGGTGAATTAAATTTTTGTCTGAACATTTTATCTATCTATATCTAATGTTATTTTTGCCTGGACGTTTTATTTATACAATTGTATTGTTTTTTCCTCTCTTCTGTTTTTCTTCTCTCAATCAATGCACGGTCTACACTCAAATAACTACACAGGGGCGTAGCTAGGTCGAGCAATACACTACCACCCAAAATGCCCCTATTAGTCAATGGTATAAACAAGGACATATACAGGTAAGAGAGTAGAATAACAAAACCCTGCTCTCTTTCCCTTTTCTCTTCCCCAAAACCTGAACTCAACTCATCGTTGGCATTTTGTGGCTTATGATGTTGTATCAACGTTCTCTCAACGTAATTGATTCCCCACCCCGACTCCTAACAGAGCTTTTCTGATTCGATGTGGTACCACTCTCCGAGGGTGTCTCAGGGGGAGTTGGGATATGCAAAAAACACATTTCCACTTGGACAAATATAAGCGTCCACCAAATTATTATTGATTATAATATGATGACCCTGGACCAGATCTGTTACAGTAGTACTATAGTAGTACTTCACTGTCTATTTTAATACTATAATCCTATGTACTGTCCTATATACAGTAGATATATTACATGCTTGGTTTCCCCATGCTATAATGCTTTGACATGTGCAATTTAAAATCTGTTTAGATGGATTTATATAAGCAGCATTACATTTCATCTCCATACATATAATGAACGGCAGGACAATCCCCCATCCCTACATCCCTACTTTCACCGTGTCCTCTGTTGTCATCTATGTCTTGGGCCTCCATCAGACAATCCCCCATCACTACACAGTAGTTGGGGAGAGGAAATACTGAGAATGGGGATTAGGATGGAGTAGATGTGATATTCTGGTGTCAAACCTGGATGTTCCTCCTCCGTGCCTCAAGCTCCAGAGATGTCCATCTGACATATTTATTGCATTGCTGTTTTTATATGGTTTGTTTGTTGACTTCAGTGCCACTGTTGGGTTTCCTTGTACGTCTTTATCGTGGTTCATTATTTGGCCTCTCATTCCTTTGGCATGCACGTCAAATCTAGGTTTTCTTTCCTTTCTTGCATGCGTCTATACCATCTACCACGGATTCACACGAGTGTAGCAACACCCTCCCTGCATGCCTAAAGAGCAAGCCTCCCCGGGGGCATCAGGGAGGGGGCGGTCCCGCCTCCCGTAGTGTCCTCACGCACCGTGTGCTCAGGTTCACTGATGAGGTCACCGTTAGGTAAGAAACCCATTACCCCGGACAGACGCCCTACTCGCTCCCTTCGTCCTCTGCCCTTCCACCCCCAAAGGACTTCACCTCTCCACCCCCGACCCCACGGGTGATCCTCTCCCACCGCCCAACAGGCCTGCCTTTGCACTCCACCGTCCATCCCTTCGTGAGGGATCGAATGCTCATCCTTAACCTCAACTTGTGGAAGACCACAGGACACACAACAGGGTTGACTGTATTAAACAGCAAACAAGGCCTTATTGGCACACTGCAAACCATAGCATATATTGGGGCTCTGTGTCATGTGAGCAATGTGATGCCAGTTGGACACAGCATCTTTTCCAGTGTTGTGTTGACGTCCATGGCTCCAACAAAGACCATGACATGAGAAATGACAAGGTCCTCGACTGTAGTAGGCTCCCTGCCAGAGAGAAGGGAGAGAGAAAGAGATTGTGTGTGTGTGTGATAGAGTATTTGTGCTGTAGTATGTCTGCTCACGCAAATCTCACCCAGTCCACTCTCCTCTTCCACCAAGAGCAAGTTCCCATGGCAAGGCTCCAACCTTCCCATCAGGTGGACTGACTGTACAGTATGGCCGCAAAGGACCGCTATTGTAATGAATGGAGGTTTACAACCCCCTTATAAGTTGTATCTAATGTTTGATCCTTCTTTTCTTTCTGTTTCTCGTTTCCCCCTCCCACCTCTATTTGCAATTCCTTCCTTCTGTCTTGGACTCTTTATTTCCCTCAATTCTCTCTCGCTTTGTTTTTTTTCTCACTCTACCATTCCTTCTCTCTGTCTTGCACGCTTCCTTTCACTCCGTCCCGCCTCTCTTCCTCTTTTCCCTTCCTTATCTTCCCTCTGTGCTACTGTAGTGATCTGCAGCCCAGTCTGGACCGGGTGAGGAGTGCCAGCACCACCTGCCTCAGACCTGACACCAACCTCCACTCTCCTGATAAAGACAGGTACACACACACCAGCATCCACTCTCCTGATAAAGACAGGTACACACACACCAGCATCCACTCTCCTGATAAAGACAGGTACACACACACCAGCATCCACTCTCCTGATAAAGACAGGTACACACACACCAACCTCCACTCTCCTGATAAAGACAGGTACACACACACCAACCTCTACTCTCCTGATAGAGACAGGTACACACACACCAACCTCCACTCTCCTGATAAAGACAGGTACACACACCAACCTCCACTCTCCTTATAGAGACAGGTACACACACACCAGCATCCACTCTCCTGATAGAGACAGGTACACACACACCAACCTCCACTCTTCTGATAGAGACAGGTACACACATACCAACCTCCACTCTCCTGATAGAGACAGGTACACACAACATCCTCCTCTATAGGAGATAACCTACTGCACCTCCTTTTCTGGGTTTACAATGTTTCTTTAGTAGTTGAACGTTTCTTTATTCTCTCAAATACTGTAAAAAAAAACATTTCATCATTTGAGTGTTCTATTTTCCCAGAGTATACCAATACGTTGAATCAACAAAGATTCAATATCACTTCACCCGTTCTTGTCATGCATGCTATCTATCAATTTTTCACCACTAGCTCCTCAGTGTATATTGAGAGGTGCTGGCAACACAGTGACTACACAATAACAGCTCTTTCACATTGACCTGCACAATAATTCACACCTACTGTCGCTGAGTGTTTTGGCCAGCAGAGGCATTCTAGTTGCCAGGGAATCCCAATGCTTTTATCTCATTCTAAACTAACATGAACCCAGCCCTCCCTCCACTCACTGTGTCCCTCTCCCTGTTTCCCCACCTGGGGGATGCTTCACCCCACTTCACCTCCAGATGCTCCAACTCTCTGCCCCGCAGACAGTCCACAGGCCCCAGGATTTTAGTAGAGCAGGCCTCCCCAGAGGAAGAAAGGTACTGGGTACCGACCTAGCCCTATCTTTACCTCCCAGGACCCAAGCTGCAGTCCTGCTACTGTACTTGCTTAGCACTGCGTGGCTACTATAGTTTTCCTCTAACCATAAGCCTAACCCTTGCGCTAGCCCTGCCCTAAACCTAACCCTAACCCTGCACTTTATAGTTTTCCTAGATGTTCTAGATTACAGTGTAAGCTGGTGGGTTGTTGTAACGCTGTAGTTACTGCTCCTCTTGCTGCTTCACCTTACTGACCTGCACCTGACTTCCTGCTTCCTCTGCTACACATCTGACTTCCACGTGCTCTGTTGTCATGGTGTTGTGATGTTTCTGTTCTGAACAGTTAGTAGCAAGCAATGTAGTAGTGCAACATAGTCAACACATTTTGAAGCAAAATCCTTTCAGCCAAATCACGTCTTTTAATTTAAATAAAACACCAGCCGACCACGCATTAAAGGTCCGTCTTTAGTTTTGTTTCTCCATTGGGTTACCCATCCTCCATTTTGTCTTCTTCTCATGTCCTCCACGTCACAGGCAGTCAGGGAGCCTGGGCAGACCTGACAGTCAGAGAGGTAACAGCAAGAAAGGCCTGGAGGCTGACAGGTAAGGTCATTCTTTCATTCATTCATTCACCCCATCCCTCTCTCATACACCCTCATTCACCCCATCCCTCTCTCATACACCCCCATTCACCCCATCCCTCTCTCATACACCCCCATTCATCCTGTCCTCTATCTGGATGGAGATCGTCGCTCTTCAAATCTAGAATGTGTTGACTGATGTCTAGACTGTCTAGACTGTGTTGTCTGATGTCAATCTGAATTGTTACAAATTGTGACTTTGCTGTGAATGCAATTTAGCAGCACAGCAAAACCTTTTCTAACTGAGCGTTGTTAAGATGTACTGTCAGTAGACCCATAGCCCCAGTTCTGTCTTGAATTGTTATGTCCTTCATTTATTGTGTTCTGGTTCATTGTGGGCCATAAGGTCCTTCATTATGTTGAATATGATTTACATTGTGGGCCATAAGGGCCATAAGCCATAAGGTCCTTCATTATGTTGAATATGATTTACATTGTGGGCCATAAGGTCCTTCATTATGTTGTATATGATTTACATTGTGGGCCATAAGGTCCTTCATTATGTTGAATATCATTTACATTGTGGGCCATAAGGTCTTTCATTATGTTGTATATGATTTACATTGTGGGCCATAAGGTCCTTCATTATGTTGAATATGATTTATATTGTGGGCCATAAGGTCCTTCATTATGTTGAATATGATTTACATTGTGGGCCATAAGGTCCTTCATTATGTTGTATATGATTTACATTGTGGGCCATAAGGTCCTTCATTATGTTGAATATGATTTATATTGTGGGCCATAAGGTCCTTCATTATGTTGTATATGATTTACATTGTGGGCCATAAGGTCCTTCATTATGTTGTATATGATTTACATTGTGGGCCATAAGGTCTTTCATTATGTTTTTATGATTTACATTGTGGGCCATAAGGTCCTTCATTATGTTGTATATGATTTACATTGTGGGCCATAAGGTCCTTCATTATGTTGTATATGATTTACATTGTGGGCCATAAGGTCCTTCATTATGTTGTATATGATTTACATTGTGGGCCATAAGGTCTTTCATTATGTTGAATATGATTTACATTGTGGGCCATAAGGTCCTTCATTATGTTGAATATGATTTACATTGTGGGCCATAAGGTCCTTCATTATGTTGTATATGATTTACATTGTGGGCCATAAGGTCCTTCATTATGTTTTTATGATTTACATTGTGGGCCATAAGGTCCTTCATTATGTTGTATATGATTTACATTGTGGGCCATAAGGTCCTTCATTATGTTTTTATGATTTACATTGTGGGCCATAAGGTCCTTCATTATGTTGAATATGATTTACATTGTGGGCCATAAGGTCCTTCATTATGTTGAATATGATTTACATTGTGGGCCATAAGGTCCTTCATTATGTTGAATAGAATTTACATTGTGGGCCATAAGGTCTGTGGGCCATTCTGGGCCATTCTGTCATTGTGGGCCATTCTGTCATTGTGGGCCATTCATTCATTGTGGGCCATTCTGTCTTGCATTGTTATGTCCTTCATGTATTGTGTTCTGGTTCATTGTGGGCCATAAGGTCCTTCATTATGTTGAATATGATTTACATTGTGGGCCATAAGGTCCTTCATTATGTTGAATATGATTTACATTGTGGGCCATAAGGTCCTTCATTATGTTTTTATGATTTACATTGTGGGCCATAAGGTCCTTCATTATGTTGAATATGATTTACATGGTGGGCCATAAGGTCCTTCATTATGTTGAATATGATTTACATTGTGGGCCATAAGGTCCTTCATTATGTTTTTATGATTTACATTGTGGGCCATAAGGTCCTTCATTATGTTGAATATGATTTATATTGTGGGCCATAAGGTCTTTCATTATGTTGTATATGATTTACATTGTGGGCCATAAGGTCCTTCATTATGTTGAATATGATTTACATTGTGGGCCATAAGGTCCTTCATTATGTTGAATATGATTTACATTGTGGGCCATAAGGTCTTTCATTATGTTGTATATGATTTACATTGTGGGCCATAAGGTCCTTCATTATGTTGAATATGATTTATATTGTGGGCCATAAGGTCCTTCATTATGTTGAATATGATTTACATTGTGGGCCATAAGGTCCTTCATTATGTTGAATATGATTTATATTGTGGGCCATAAGGTCTTTCATTATGTTGTATATGATTTACATTGTGGGCCATAAGGTCCTTCATTATGTTTTTATGATTTACATTGTGGGCCGTAAGGTCCTTCATTATGTTGAATATGATTTATATTGTGGGCCATAAGGTCCTTCATTATGTTGAATATGATTTACATTGTGGGCCATAAGGTCCTTCATTATGTTGAGTATGATTTACATTGTGGGCCATAAGGTCCTTCATTATGTTGAGTATGATTTACATTGTGGGCCATAAGGTCCTTCATTATGTTGTATATGATTTACATTGTGGGCCATAAGGTCCTTCATTATGTTGTATATGATTTACATTGTGGGCCATAAGGTCCTTCATTATGTTGTATATGATTTACATTGTGGGCCATAAGGTCCTTCATTATGTTGTATATGATTTACATTGTGGGCCATAAGGTTCTTCATTATGTTGTATATGATTTACATTGTGGGCCATAAGGTCCTTCATTATGTTGAGTATGATTTACATTGTGGGCCATAAGGTCCTTCATTATGTTGAATATGATTTACATTGTGGGCCATAAGGTCCTTCATTATGTTGTATATGATTTACATTGTGGGCCATAAGGTTCTTCATTATGTTGTATATGATTTACATTTTGGGCCATAAGGTCCTTCATTATGTTGAGTATGATTTACATTGTGGGCCATAAGGTCCTTCATTATGTTGAGTATGATTTACATTGTGGGCCATAAGGTTCTTCATTATGTTGTATATGATTTACATTGTGGGCCATAAGGTCCTTTATTATGTTGAGTATGATTTACATTGTGGGCCATAAGGTCCTTCATTATGTTGTATATGATTTACATTGTGGGCCATAAGGTTCTTCATTATGTTGTATATGATTTACATTTTGGGCCATAAGGTCCTTCATTATGTTGAGTATGATTTACATTGTGGGCCATAAGGTCCTTCATTATGTTGAGTATGATTTACATTGTGGGCCATAAGGTTCTTCATTATGTTGTATATGATTTACATTGTGGGCCATAAGGTCCTTCATTATGTTGAGTATGATTTACATTGTGGGCCATAAGGTCCTTCATTATGTTGAGTATGATTTACATTGTGGGCCATAAGGTCCTTCATTATGTTGAGTATGATTTACATTGTGGGCCATAAGGTCCTTCATTATGTTGAGTATGATTTACATTGTGGGCCATAAGGTCCTTCATTATGTTGTATATGATTTACATTGTGGGCCATAAGGTTTTTCATTATGTTGTATATGATTTACATTGTGGGCCATAAGGTCCTTCATTATGTTGAGTATGATTTACATTCTTTACCATTTATATCATTTAGCTTTCTTTCGTTTGTTTGTTCTTTTATTTCCACGTGGCCTGTTGATGCCAGTCGTATCCAGCCCACCTCTATACTGAGGGGCAGTAGGGGGAGAGGGGGACCGCTGCGTCCCTTTAACCAGACACCCCTGGGGGGATCTGCCCCTAACTCACCACGACAGGACAGGTGCATGCTGGTGCCCTAACATTCACACCCTTACAACCCCTTGTTGTACCCCTTTGTCCCGTTTTGACCTCTGTGCTCCCTATACCCACTGTCCTGCTGCTCGTATTGATTGTGAGAGCAGTAAACCAATCCTATTGGTTCCCTCTAGTGTATGGTCAAGGATGTAGCCACCCTGGGTTTTATATATGCGAGAATGGGCCTACTGTGGAGGAGTGGGCCCATTCACTTGTATTTCATTTCTCTTTCTCCTATTCTCTCTTTTTCTGCCTCTTGTCTCTCTCTCTCTCTCTCTCTCGCTCTCGCTCTCTCTCTCTCTCAGAACACACACCCACAGCCCCTCCCCTCCTACGGGGACTCCCCAGTCAGGTCGCAGGGGCAGACAGCTGCCACAGGTTCCTGCCAGAAGCAGCAGTGTAGAGCAAGGTAGGTTGTCAA
Organism: Oncorhynchus clarkii lewisi; assembly: GCF_045791955.1. Classification (NCBI taxonomy): domain Eukaryota; kingdom Metazoa; phylum Chordata; class Actinopteri; order Salmoniformes; family Salmonidae; genus Oncorhynchus; species Oncorhynchus clarkii. Next base: position 17,593,387 of record NC_092159.1, read on the forward strand.
GGAGTGTGTGTGTGTGTGTCTGTGTGTGTGTCTGTGTCTCTGCCTCTGTCTGTGTCTCTGTCTGTGTCTTTGTCTGTGTCTCTGTCTGTGTCTGTGTCTGTGGCTGGCTGGCTAGCTGGCTGTGCGTGTCGTGATGTGTCTTGTACTACAACTGAGTGTATGAAATCATAACTCCGACCATTCAAAACCATTTTGTCTGAGTATTCTTCCTCACATTCCTCATTCTCTTCTACCTCCATGTACATGAAGACAATATACCTGTAGATAATAAACCTGTTGCTGCTAGTAAACCTAATGAAAAAGGTAATTATATGGCACGACTGTATCTGACCCAACTTTATATTATGTTTTAGATTTTAGACCCTTTCTATCCAGTAGATGTGATTTGCCTTTTCCTTCTTTATATCCCCCAACATTTATGACCCTCTGTGCACTCTGTAGTATTCCGTACATGACATCTAATGAAAGTGATGCACAGCATGCGCCTCCTAGTGTCCAAATAGAGCAATGACACTAAGAGTACAGTACAGTTGTCTAATACCTCCAATCACCTCCGGCTTCCTCTGTTCACCTTGTTCCCGGGTGAAGTTTCAACTAGGTACAGATCTAGGATCAGATTTCCCTTCCCCGAATCCTAACCTTAAACATAAGTAGGGGAAATGTAAAACTGACCCAAGATCAGTGTCTAGGAGCAACTTCACCCTACATCGTTCACCTTCACTGTCATTCACCTGAGAGGTTGTGTGTTCCTTGTGTAATTTACTGTATTATTACTGTATTCATGAATTAAGTAATTTCCTCCCAGCTCTAGCAGTAGAGGAGCGAGCCAGACAGATGAACATGAAAGTACATTCCTACCGGCCTTCAGGCTCCAATGACCCCGAGACGAACCTCAAGACCAAACGAGAGGTCAGTACTGTTGCATCTCTGCTGGAAGACAGGCACTATTTCCTGGTCCACCTTAACATTACAACTCTGTTGTAGTTATATAGTTCTAGACCTAGAGCTACAATATATTAACTGTCGTTCAAGATGGCCACTGTCCTCCACATATAAAAAGTTGGAGAGTTTTCCATGCTGATTAATTTTTCATTGTCAGTTTCAACATAGATGCCACTTTGGGTATTGAGGAGCAGTGGTGTAAAGTACTTAAGTAAAAATACTTGAAAGTACTACTTAAGTAGTTTTGGGGGGTATCTGTATTTTACTTTACAATTTAAATTTTTGACAACTTTTACTTTTACTTCACTACATTTCTAAAGAAAATAATCTACTTTTTACTCCATACATTTTCGCTGAAACCCAAAAGTACTCGTTACATTTTGAATGCTTAGCAGGACAGGAAAATGGTCAAGTTCATGCACTTATCAAGAGAACATCCCTGGTCATCCCTATTGCCTCTGATCTGGCAGACTCACAAAATACAAATGCTTAATTTGTAAACGATGCCTGAATGTTGGAGTGTGCTCCTGGCTATCCGTAAATAAAAAACAAGAACATAGTGCCTTCTGGATCTTTGAAATGATTTCTACTTTTACTTTTACGTTCAATACTTAAGTATATTTTAGCAATTACTTTTACTTTTGAGACATAAGTATAATTAAAACCAAATACTTTTAGACTTTTACTCAAGTACTATTTTACTGGGTGACTTTCACTTGAGTCCTTTTCTATTAAGGTATCTTTACTTTTATTCAAGTATGACAATTGGGTAGTTTTTCCACCACTGTTGGGGATCTACACCTAAACCTCAGCTAGACACCAGTTTTTTATTGGACCTACTGTATGTACAGTAACTATTATAGGAGTGAATAATTGAACCATGTAATACATATTCGGAGTCGTCCTCTCTCACCTCCTTCAGATGTATGCGGATCAGCGGCGGAGCTCTGACAACGTGTCGGCCCGCTCGTCAGACAGCGACATGAGTGACGCGTCGGCCCTATCCCGCGCCAGCAGTGCCTCACGCCTCAGCAGCACCTCCTACATGTCCATCCAATCAGAACGCCCGCGCGGGCGGCTCAGGTCGGTACCCCGCTCGACACTTTAATTGAGTTTCATATGTTCTTACAAGATCATTTACAAGGTAATTGGGCATCAAGAACCAATTGAAGATATTGAAGTAATCAAAAGCACATTGTAGAGTTTGTTCTTCTGTCAGTCGTGCATGCCTGTTTTTTTTATCAGTCTGTGTTCCTTTCGTCTGTCTTTTTTCTGCATGCTAATGGGTGCACGTTTCAATCTTTTTGCATGATCGTGTTTCTCTGTGAATACTTGCATTGCATACACACAAACACACACGGTGGGGAAACCAAAAATGAATGGACACAGGTCCAAGTCTTTAGAGGAAGAGAAGAAAGAGAGGAGGATCTCGTGGGGGATGAATGGAGAGCAGGAGAGGATGAGGGCAGCAGGGAAGAGACGGTTCTCTCAAGAGCTGAAGAGGAGGAGACACACTGTGTCTGGGGACCCCAAAGACGCCAGGTAAAGAAAAGAGAAAAGGTCCTTTGCTCCGTCACGGGATGGAGGGACCTACAATGGGCCATGGCAGACAAGGGCCCATATTTTAGGGACCTCACATAATCGCTGTGTACCCACTAACCATGGTCCCCGTATCCCTATTGCTCCTGTTGTGACCTGTAAACAGCCTCAACCACCTACTGTAACTGTCACCTAGTGTCCCCTCAAACCTACCTGGCTATACATCACGTGTCAAACTCATTCCAAGGATGGCCGAGTGTCTGCGGGTTTTCGCTCCACCCTTATACTTGATTGATGGATAAAGGTCACTAATTAGTAAGGAACTCCTCTCACGTGGTTGTCTAGGTCTTAATTGAAGTGAAAGACCAAAAACCTGCTGCAGTCGGCCCTCCGTTGAGTTTGACACCCCTGCTTTACGTGTACAAACTAGTGTCCCCTCAAACCCACCAGCCTTACATGTAAAAACTAGTGTCCCCTCAAACCCACCACAGTCTTATTATACTTTCTTAGCCAACCATCCCATAGTCCTATAACCCCAACGGACTCACTCACATAACCCCACCCATAACTTCCCTCCCCGCACAGCCCTAACGTCCCTACGGCTGACCAGTCCAGTCAACCACGGCCTGCCTGCTGACACGGACAAATGACCCAATCCCCTGAGCCTCTCATGGGCAGGCCCTTATTAACAGCCTAATGTTTTGAAGTCTATGTGTGCGTGTGGCGTGTGTGCGTGTGTGTGTGTGTGTGCGTACGTGCGTGCGTGTGTGTGTGTGCGTTACAATCCAGGGTTACTCCAAGCAGTTTAGTCTCCTCAACCTGCTCAATTACCACGTTATTCATTACAAGATTTAGTCGAGGTTTAGTGAATGATTTGTCCCAAATACAATGCTTTTAGTTTTTCCTTGCCTCCCATTCTGAAATGAACTGCAGCTCTTTGTTAAGTGTTGCAGTCATTTCAGTCGCTGTGGTAGCTGACATGTATAGTGTTGCGTCATCTGCAACATAGACACACTGGCTTTACTCAAAGCCAGTGGCATGTCGTTAGTAAAGATTTTTTAAAGTAAGGGGCCTAGACAGCTGCCCTGGGGAATTCCTGATTCTACCTGGATTTTGTTGGAGAGGCTTCCATTAAAGAACAACCTCTGTGTTCTGTTAGCAGGCAACTCTTTATCCAATATATAGCAGGGGGTGTAAAGCCATAACACATACATTTCTCAAGCAATGAACTATGATCGATAGCGTCAAAAGCCGCACTGAAGTCAAACAAAACAGACCCCACAATGTTTTTATTATCAATTTCTCTCAGCCAATCATCAGTCATTTATGTAAGTGTTGTGCTTGTTGAATGTCCTTCCCTATAAGTATGCTGAAAGTCTGTTGTCAATTTGTTTACTGTAAAATAGCATTGTATCTGGTCAAACACAATTTTTTCCAAAAGTTTCCAAAGGGTTGGTAACTGGCTGATTGGTCGGCTTTGAGCAAGTAAAGGGGCTGTACTATCCTTAGGTAGGGGAATAACTTTTGCTTTCCTCCAGGCCTTACATGTTCTAGTAGGCTTATATTGAAGATTTAACAAATAGGAGTGGCAAAATCATCCACTATCATCCTCAGTAATTTTCCATCCACGTTGTCAGATCCCAGTGGCTTGTCATTGTTCATAGACAACAATCATGTTTTTCACCTCTTCCACACTAACTTTACGCAATTAAAATGACAATGCTTGTCTTTCATAATTTGGTCAGATATACTTGGATGTGTAGTGTCAGCATTTGTTGCTGGCATGTCATGCCTAAATTTGCTAATCTTGCCAAAGAAAAAATCATTAAAGGAGTTGGCAATGTCAGTGGGTTTTGTGTTGAATGAGCCATCTGATTCAATGAATGATGGAGCAGAGTTAGCCTTTTTTGCTTAAAATTTCATTTCAGGTGATCCAAAGCTTTTTACTATCTGTCTTTATGTCATTTATCTTTGTTTCATAGTGTAGTTTTCTTCTTTTTATTCAGTTTAGTCACATGATTTCTCAATTTGAAGTACGTTTGCCGATCGGTTGTACAGCCAGACCTATTTGCCATTTCTTTTGCCTCATCCTTCTCAACCATACAATTTTTCAATTCCTCATCAATCCATGGGGATTTAACCGTTTTACAGTAATTTTGTTAATGGGTGCATGCTTATTAGTAACTGGGATAAGCAATTTCATAAATGTTTCAAGTGCGTTGTCTGATTGCTCCTAATTACACACCATGGACCAACAAATATTATTTACATCGACAACATAGGAATCACTACAAAACTTCTTGTATGACCTCTTATACACTGTATTTGGCCCAGCCTTTGGAACTTTGGTTTTCCTAGGTATGGCTACTATATTGTGATCACTACGTACGATGGATCTGGATACTGCATTCAAGCACATTTCTGCAGCATTAGTAAAGATGTGATCAATACATGTTCATGATTTCATTCCTGTGCTGTTTACTACCCTGGTAGCTTGATTGATAACCTGAACCGGGTTGCAGTTACTAGTTACATTTTGAAGCTTTATCTTGAGTGGGCAGCTTGATGAAAGCCAGTCAATATTTGAATCACCCAGAAAAGATACCTCTCTATTGATATCACATACATTATCAAGCATTTCACACATTATCCAGATACTGACTGTTAACACTTGTAGGTCTATAGCAGCTTCCCACCAGAATGGGCTTTAGGTGAGGCAGATGAACCTGTAGCCATATTACTTCAACAGTATTTAACATTAGATCCTCTCTAAGCATTACTGGAATGTGGTTCTGAATAACAACAACCACACCTCCACCTTTGGCATTTCTGTCTTTTCTGTAGATGTTATAACCATGTATTGCTACCACTGTATCATCAAAGATATTGTCTAAGTGAGTTTCAGAGATGGTCAGAATATGAATGTCATCTGTTACAAGCAAATTATTAATTTCATGAACCTTGTTTCTTAAGTTACATATGTTAACGTAAATATTTTAACACTTTTCTGGGATGCATGATTGTTTTTCTTGCTTTACTGGGAAGCCTAACAGAGGTAGACATCCTATGGTTATTTATATTAGCGCAGGGTGGTCTGCACACAGTGGGCTTCCTGTTAGGGGACACAAACCCAAGTACTAACAATATAACACTGATTCATAGGCATGTAATTACATACAATAGCTGTAGAATCAGCAGAGGCATTCAGGACAGTAAGAGGGACATAAATTAGGTTACTTACATTGTGTCTTCCAACAACCTTTGCTGGAGCATTATGACAAATCAGTGACACAATGGTAGTGATTAAATCCGCTGGGCTTGGGTCAAGGAACACAAATGATTTGGGTGGATACCATCCTCCTTATACTATGCACTTTGTTTCCAGAAGCTATCGGAATTGTCAATAAGTGTTACACCGACAGAGCTGCAATTGTCTCATAGCCAGTTATGGAAGACTAAAAGTCTGCTGAACCGTTCAATGCCATGATTTAGGGAGGGCAGAGGGACAGATATTATGAGGCATTTGTTGGTGTCAAGTAGTGACCCAATCAGTTCTTTCAAATCCATCTTCAGCTGTCATGAGCTGCCCTTCATAATGCCATTCGACCCCACATGAACCATGACAGTATCAGCCTGACTCACAGCCACGAGAAGCAACCTGGTGATATCCTGAACTTTTGCCCCAGGAAAACACAAAGTCTTTGCCCCAGGTACAGACATATGCCTCACCATCGAACTCAGCCTCACCATCGAACTCCCTATCACAATAGCCGGAATGATCCAGCCTCTGCTGTGTCTCGAAGCTTATTGCAAGGCCAGAGCCACATAACTCACCTGAAAAGAGGGCTGCTGAAACGCCAGCTGCGTGCAGGCCACAACAGCCAAAGGGACAGAGCTCTGATCCAGAAAGCACAGCCCAGCGGAGGTGGGCCGCGGTGGTCCAGGCTGTGCTCAGCCAATTGACTGACTAGGGAGAGGTACATGTTTCAAACTGACCACCATAGACCCTGTGCCCGAGAAAGCGAAGGTAACCTGACTAAATGATTACCGCCCCGTAGCACTCGCGTCAGTAACCATGAAGTGCTTTGAAAGGCTGGTCACATCAACTCTATCATGCCGGAAACCCTAGACCCACTCCAATTCCAATTGGACAAAAGGAACACCTATGTGAGAATGCTGTTCATTGACTACAGCTCGGCGTTCAACACCGTAGTGCCCACAAAGCTCATCACTAAGCTAAGTGATGTTTTTACACTGCTGCTACTCGCTGTTTATTATCTATGCATAGTCACTTTCCCCATACCTACATGTACAAATTACCTCAACTAACCCATACCCCCACCCATTGACTCGGTACCGGTATCCCCTGTATAGAGCCTCGTTATTGTTATGTCATTTTCGCGTGTTACTTTTTATATATTTTTTTACTTTCGTTTATTTAGTAAATATTTTCTTAAATCGATTCCTTGAACGACATTGTTGGTTAAGGGCTTGTAAGTAAACATTTCACGGTAAGGTCTACCTGTTGTATTCGGTGCATGTGACAAATAAAAGTTTGATTCGACATCCACAGCCATAGAGGGAACACACAAGTTCCTGGAAGAAGACAGCTGGTACAGGGGCTAAAACTGATTTGAAAGAGTTAAGTCTGGACCTGCATCGGGGGGAAGGAGGCAGGCGCGCCGAGAACGCAAATTCTTGTTCTTTCTGGTTCCGACACATGAACGCTCACCTGGAATCGGTCAATGAGCAGCCATTTCCTGGTTAAAGGTAGTAGAGGGGTTTAGTGGCAGAAATTGATCATAGTCCAGGAAGGTCCCATTATGATCGTCTTGGATGTTTTGACAGGAAGCATTTAAAGATGCCAATAGTAAGGGCGCTGTACTGCAGCGCCAGCTGTGCCATCAGAGTCCCTGGGTTCGCGCCCAGGCTCTGTCGTAACCGGCCGCGACCGGGAGGTCCGTGGGGCGACGCACAATTGGCCTAGCGTCGCCCGGGTTAGGGAGGGCTTGGTCGGTAGGGGTGTCCTTGTCTCATCGCGCACCAGCGACTCCTGTGGCGGGCTGGGCGCAGTGTACGCTAACCAAGGTGGCCAGGTGCACGGTGTTTCCTCCGGCGCATTGGTGCGGCTGGCTTCCGGGTTGGATGTGGGCTGTGTTAAGAAGCAGTGCGGCTTGGTTGGGTTGTGTATCGGAGGACGCATGACTTTTAACCTTCGTCTCTCCCGAGCCCGTACGGGAGTTGTAGCGATGAGACAAGATAGTAGCTACAAAAACAATTGGATACCACGAAATTGGGGAGAAAAAGGGGTAAAATTCAAAAAAAAAAAAAAAAAAAAAGATGCCAATAGTCTCATGGAATCCTTATTCAGTTCAAGGCACTTGGTCAAATGTGTTTATTTCTTCATGAAAAGTAATATTCCTTTCTTTAGCTGCATCAAGTTCAATATCTTTTTCACAAATGAAGGTATCCATCAGACCATTCCCCGTGACAACTACGAACACGTCACAGATCCATCACTTAATAGCATGCAAGTCCCCAGCAGATTGAAAGGGGTTCACTGCTGAACGCCTACATTTCCCGGCGCCGCCAGGGACATAGAAGCTCCCTCCGTGGCCGCGGACACCCCTAGCAGTGCCTCTGCACAACTGTGTGGTTGTCTGTCTCTCGTTGAATGTGGAGAGCGAGAGAGAAGCGCATGGAGGGTGGTTGATGGCTGGTTCGGTTGTCAGTGGCAGGTTGCCGGCTATGTGCTATGCACTGGCCCGGCTGCGTGTTAGTGTTTGGTGTAGCCTCTCAGAGCTGTTTCGGCCGTGTCCCCAGTGTCTGTAGTCATGGCGGACACAAAACATACAGTTACAGCATGTACTGGCCAACAATTGGAGTCACACGCTGGAAATAAGGACTTTCCTTTGGTAGTTCAATAGAGAGTGTTGTATAAGTCGAGCTCTTGGTAGCCTGGTTCCATTGTTGATATCCAGGTACCATATACATGGATGAACGCTTCACGGCAGACTGTAACCATTTAGCTCCGTTTTGTTTGTAGCTACAGTGGCTTGTGAAAGTATTCACCCTCCCCTTCGCATTTTTCCTATTTTCTTGCCTTACAACCTGGAATTAACATTTATTTTTGGGGGGTTTGTATCATTTGATTTACACAACATGCCTACCAGTTGTGAAACAAAGAAGAAATAAGACAAAAAAAAAACAGAAAACTTGAGCGTGCATAACTATTCATCCCCACAAAGTCAATAATTTGTAGAACCAACTTTTGCAGCAATTACAGCTGCAAGTCTCTTGGGGTATGCCTCTATAAGCTTGGCACATCTAGCCACTGTGGTTTTTGCCAATTCTTCAAGGCAAAACTGCTCCAGCTCCTTAAAGTTGGATGGGTTCCGCTGGTGTACAGCAATCTTTAAGTCATACCACAGATTCTCAATTGGATTGAGGTCTGTGCTTTGACTAGGCCTTTCCAAGACTTTTAAATGTGTCCCCTTAAACCACTCGAGTTTTGCTTTAGCAGTATGCTTAGGGTCATTGTCCTGCTGGAAGGTGAACCTACGTCCCAGTCTCAAATCTCTGGAAGACTGAAACACGTTTCCTTCAAGAATTTCCCTGTATTTTGTGCCATCCATCCTTCCTTCAGTTCTGACTAGTTTCCCAGTCCCTGACTAGTTTCCCAGTCCCTGACTAGTTTCCCAGTCCCCGTGTTTGCTTATTTCTTTCTTTAAGCAATGGCCACACTTTCGTAAAGCCCAGATCTGTGGAGTGTACAGCTTAAAGTGGTCCTATGGACAGATACTCCAGTCTCAGCTGTGGAGCTTTAAAGCTCCTTCAGGGTTGTCTTTGGTCTCTTTGTTGCCTCTTTGATTAATGCCCTCCTTGCCTGGTCCATGAGTTTTGGTGGGCGGCCCTCTCCTTGACAGGTTTGTTTTTTTAATGATGGATTTAATGGTGCTCTGTGGGATGTTCAAAGTTTCGGATATTTTTTTATAACCCAACCCTGATCTGTACTTCTACACAACTTTGTCTCTGACCTGTTTGGAGAGCTCCTTGGTCTTTATGGTGCCCCTTGCTTAGTGGTGTTGAAGACTCTGGGGCCTTTCAGAACAGGTGTATACATACTGAGATCGTGAGATGTGACACTTAGATTGCACACAGGTGGACTTAATTATGTGACTTCTGAAGGTAATAGGTTGCACCAGATCTTATTTAGGGGCTTCATAGCAAAGGGGGTGAAAACATATACACTCACCACTTTTCAGTTGTTGTTTTTTTAGACATTTCTGAAACAAGTCATCTTTTTCATTTCACCTCACCAATTTGGACTATTTCGTGTGTGTCCATTACATGAAATTCATTTAAATTACAGTTTGTAATGCAACGAAATAGGAAAAACGCCAAGTGTGGTGAATACTTTTACAAGGCACTGTACGTCTTGTTTGGCCAGCATTGTGTCAAGTCAATGTGGTTCACACTGAGCCTGGCGTGTGCAGAAAGTAGCCCATCCCTTTTTCCAACTGATTTGTCGATATAAATTCAGGGCATCAATGTTGTTGAGAAAAGTAGCAGAACTTTTGTCGTTCCCGATGGCTAACGTTATGTCTTTCAAAAACGGCGCAGTAGAAAGGCCCCAGGTTATTGTGGAGGTGTTTGATGGAGATACTTGGATGCATACAGTATATTGATGACTGTCCCGAAGTCAGTTTGGAGGTGCTTGGTTATGAGACTTAGCTGCCTATGAGAAGAGGTGTGGACGTTATAGACACTACCTTGTCCCTTTATCTCCTCCCATCTTCCTCAAACCTCCTTCTTCTTCTCTCTCCATCTGAGGCTGCTATATTCTATCAGTCCCATTATTCAATATCAATGTATGTTGTTCAATGCGGGGAAATGTGTTTGGTAATTTGTGCTGACATACAACATCACATGTGATATAGTCTCCTTGTTTATTTGGCTTGATTTAATGTTGTGCATGTGGTTGTGTATCTGTGATTGTTGTGTGTGTCAACTTTCGTTGTTGTGTCTGCGTGTGTGTTTGTACGTCAGTGTGTATCTCAGATCCCTCCTGGCATGTGTCCTGTGCTCCCGCTGTCCAGACCCCCCGCTGGACCTCTTCTGAGTACCCTCCTCCCTACCCCACCGCCGGCCCTCGCCTCTTCATCACCCCCCTCTACGGGGCTGAGGAGAGGCCCCAGGCCCCCCTACCCCTCCCTAGCCCCCTGGTCACTTGGAGAGGGTCCACGATGGGTATGCGGGACGGGGGCAGTGTGGCAGGGCTCTCCTGCACCCCGACCCCTTTAGAGGGGATGGACATGCACTAGCTCCTCCGAACCCCTAGAAAGCGCCACAGAGCACTGAGTGTCATCTGTCCCTGCTGTATGTTAGCCTGTCTGAGGAGAAGAAGCCTGAACAGCTAAGGCTATTGGCTGAGACTGAGAGACTCATTTATATTACAAAAGACACACACACACACATACATATATATATATATACTTATATATATATATATATACTTATATATATATATATATATATATATATATATATATATATATATACTTATATATATATATATAAGTATATATATATATATATACTTATATATATATATATATATATATACTTATATATATACTTATATCAGAGGAGGCTGGTGGGCGAAGCTATAGGAGGACGGGCTCATTGTAATGGCTGGAGTGGAATGGAGTCAAACATGTGGTTTCCATCTGTTTGAAGTGTTTGATACCTTCCATTGATTCCATTCCAGCCATTACAATGAGCCCATCCTCCTATAGCACCTACCACCAGCCTCCACTGATAATATATATAATACATTGTAATGTGTTTTAATTATATTTCAGTGTTATCAACCATTACAAAAGTCCAGCAGTGATGGACATTGGACACAAGGCGTATTGCTGAATTGTTTGGGATTTTGGAAGCGTATTAGGAAATTTGAGATCATTGAGATCATTTTTTAGTTTTGAGATCTTTTGGAGTCTGTTCAGGCTTTCTTGTATCATCAATATCATGTTTTAACATTAAACTCATTACAACCACTCACCAATCATTGTATGCCTCATATCATACTGTATAAGAACCTTATCAATTATTGAAGTTTATTAGACTGCTGTGTTTTCCCCCACTAAAGTGAAGGTAACCCCTTACGTTATAAGTACCTCTGCTCATTTCATATCTCAAGACTGTGGTTCCAGATTTAACTTTTACTCTCCTCTCTCTCCCTCTAGTCGGCAGGTTCGTGCGGCGCCGGGCCGGACCATGCTGAAGAGCACAAGCGTGAGTGGTGAGATCTACGCGTCAGAGCGCACTGACGGCAGCCAATCGGATACGGCGCTGGGCACGGTGGGCATGGGTGGCAAGAAGAGACGCTCCAGCCTCAGTGCCAGGGTGGTCTCCATCGTCTCCAACAGACGTAGTCGCAGCACGTCGCAGATCGTCGGCCCGGGTGAGTTCAAAGGTCAAAACCGACCCTCACCCAAATGAAGGAGACGCTCGGGATGGTTGTGGTTTGAAAATGTGGCTCTGATATTTTGTTTTGATTTACGGTTTACATTGAAAGACGGTGGTAGACAGACATTTAACAATTGGACATTACAGACAGTAAAAATGAGACAGTACGGACGATCAACAAGTGTCCATGACATGATAGCTCTCAGGTGTTTTTTTAGGGTTAAGAGTGACCTGAAGCTACCTTCAGAATAAGACAGTACAAAAAACAGAGAAGCACGTCACTCTTGACCTTGTGTTTACGTGACTGCGCACCAAAATGTCCTTATGCTGGAATTCCAATCTTACGGAAACAACCCACAAAAAGCATGTTATAAAAGAGTTTCAAAACAACATGCTTCTACTCCAGATGACACCAGCTGCGGCCAAACTTTCAGTCAGAGGGACTTGAAGGAATCTTTCTCAGCCTGGCTGGACTCACTGGAGGGTGGGGAGAGAGAGAGAAAGCAGAGAGACAGAGAGAGAGGTAGTTGAAAGGCTCCAACTGCACTCTCTTCCTCTTTTTTTGCACTCCCCCTTTGTAGCTGACATAAAAAGCCATTATAAAGGAAACTAGGGCCTAGGGGGGTCTCTCCATGCCTCTCACCTCTCTCCCCATTGTTATATAGTATAGAAGTACGATTGGTGTTCTGTGTGATAGTTGCCCTCTTCACTGACAAAATCTAGAATTCATGTTGGGTTGAGAGAAATATTGTTTTATGGTTGATACGGGGGATTCTTGCTGTACTACAATTCATTTAAGGTTAGCGTTCTTTGTCATGAATCTTGTTCTAGAGGCAGCTCTGCAGAGTGGTCACTAGCTGGCACAGCCATAAAGCCATTAAATCAGCCTAAGTCTTTTAAGCCTAAGTCTAAGCTTAACCACACTGCTAACCTTAAATTAAGACGAAAAAAACACACAAAAAATCATGAATTTCTACAATATATCCAATTTTGACTTTGCAGCTGGCCCTTCTAGAGGAAATCGCTCAGTTCTGCCTCCAGGGAAAGATTTATAACAATAAACATCAACCTGCGTATCATCATCATGTACTACTGTATCGTTCTTTAGGATTGACTGTACGGTACGCCATTGTCTGTATTAGGACAGAATGATCTTGTTGGTTGTGTTGACGTGACGAGGGATGGAACCTTGAAACAACAAACCATGTTGTTCTTTCTCTCCAACCCTCTCCAACCCTCTCCAACCCTCTCCAACCCATTGTTCAGCTGTGACTTGTGAAAACACGATGACAGAAAAGTATACTTTGACTTCCCGGTTCTTTCAATTTCTCTTTCGTGTCCTTTGTCCTCTGAGATGGGTGGCCGTTCCCCAGCTCTGTCACTGTGTCCTATCATGAATACATGGCACCACACCTGGTTCTCCTCAAGAGGACCACAAAATAAAGCCTTCTGGCCTAAATGTGTTCATCCTCGAGAGTTCTGTTGTTTAGCACTGACCCATATAAACTAAGGCCTGGAAGATAGCACTTCAGGTCTCAGGAAGACAGTAGATTAGCCGTGCTTACTTAGCCATTAGCCTTAGCTCTCCGCTACATTGTGTCTATTTTTTTCCTCTCCGGTACCAGAGGGGAAGGGGAAGAAGGAGAAGGGTGCGTCCATCCAGAGGAGCACAGAGACGGGCATGGCTGTAGAGATGACCAGGAACATGAGTCGACAGTCCAGTAAAGAGTCCACCAACGGCACCATGAACAGCTGCAACTCCGAGGGAAAGTCAGTATCTCCAATCTCTCTCTCTCTCTATATATATATTAATCTCTCTCTCTGTATGTCTCTCTCTCTCTCGCTATCTCTCCCTGTATACTGTATGTCTCTCTCCTTTTCCTCCCTCTACCCCCTATTATTTTTGTCCCTTTCTTCCTGTTTCTGTTTATGGATACAAATATTTTTTTTCTCCAATGTTACATGAATTGACATTCACTGTGAAGTAAACAACCCAGTATTTCAGCATGATTGCAGTAAATTGGATAGATAATTTCACCTAGGACCCATAAGTCATGTACGGTATTTAGCTGTATATTGACTGTGTTCTTCCTCTGTTCCAGTCTGCTTTTCGGTGGGGTGCGTCTGGGACAGCCAGGCAACCAGTTCAGCGACTTCCTGGATGGTCTGGGTCCCGCCCAGCTGGTGGGCAGACAAACGCTGGCCACACCTGCCATAGGTGAGTAAATATCCCCCTATTCTGTTCTGTCTACTCATCATGTTATTGCCCCATCGTAGTTCCTCTGTGACTCCTCCCCAATTGATAGCTTATTGCTCAGCTATTTCTATACCCTTCCCTTCTCCCACAAATCCGTTTCATTGATTCACATCGCTTCCTGTCCTCCGTCTCCATATTACCTCCATTACTCAATATCCTTCCAACTTCCCTCTTGAGAGACTCTGTTGCCCACTTTTCTTACTACTTCCTATTTCGTGACCTTAGGTGTGTTCGTGCAGTAAGCCTAACGAAGCCGATTGTAGTCGGGGGAGGTGCATCTGCCAAAAGTCAGACACTGTGGTGGTTTTCCAACAGCAAGGCTCAGATCAACATGGCAGTGTCAACATAGCTGCTATTGTTTATAAAAACAAAATCTTTATGTCGAAATTAACTTTTCTATACCCCCCTTTATCACACACTATCAAACTGAAAACAAAGCATGTGTACAATTAATTGGTTAGAGAGAGGTCTCAAATATCACTTTCATTTGTAACTTTAGAATCGGGGTAAATTTGGTTCCTGTTTTAGGCATGTCTTTGGCCATTTCCATCAAACAAAAACACCCTAATATTTGGTTGACAAATAGTGTCTCCAACACTGCAGGTGATGACTGCATGGTGCAGTTGGGTGAGAAGCAACTGCAGCGACTTGAAGGTGTCTTCATCAAAAACTGCATGACCTTTGATCACATGATTTTTGGAAATGTTTATACCCATAATGCAAAACACGACAGTGACCATCAAGTGATCTGCTCGAACATCCCCCTTATCTCCTGCCTACTTCCTGTTCTGATCCGTTCAATCCAGTTCCTGTTTAGTCGACCAGAGACAAAACAGAAGGCGAGACATCAGCTGCTATCGCATTGGTGTATATAGCAAGCCGGAACTGTGAAAAAATCATCTATAGTGAACGGCCTGAGTCGGACATCTTCATTTATCCACCATCTTTGGTCAACTCGTTCTACTTCTTCTTCCTCCCAGGTGATATTCAGATCGGAATGATGGACAAGAAGGGTCAGCTGGAGGTGGAGGTGATCAGAGCTCGGGGCCTTGTACAAAAGCCTGGATCCAAATCCCTCCCTGGTGAGACACTGGTGGTAGCGCCACCTAAGGGTGGAGGACTGCATTGAGACAAAATCATATTCACTGCGAAGTCCATTGAAAGTGCTTTTTAATCCAGGAGTAGTCTTATCTGGGCCCATGTAATCGCCCAGCTAGAGAAAACAATTCGACCAGACCATGTTTAGAACCACAATTGAGTATCCGTATCTGCCTCTTGTTTCTTCTTTCTTTCTTTCGTCAGCTCCATACGTCAAGGTCTATCTGTTGAATAATGGAGCGTATGTAGCCAAAAAGAAAACCAAGATTGCACGGAAAACGCTGGACCCGCTGTACCAGCAAGCGCTGCAATTCGAGGAGAGCCCACAGGGTAAAGTCTTACAGGTGAGGGTCAAAGCCTTGTTTCATGAAGAAAAGTTCAATCACTTTTTAATTCAATAATTCAATAAATGCATCGACTGAATAATATTCAAAAATATTTTTTATTTATTTAACCTTTAACCATTTAAGCTGTAATGGTTTTAATCAATACATTTTTTGGGGGTATTTTTTTCTCCTTCAGGTGATCGTCTGGGGAGACTACGGACGAATGGACCACAAAAGCTTCATGGGAGTTGCACAAATCCTATTGGAGGAACTAGACTTAACAAGCACAGTGATTGGCTGGTACAAGTTGTTCCCACCCTCCTCCTTAGTGGACCCCACACTAGCCTCCCTGACTCGACGTGCTTCCCAGTCGTCATTGGACAGCTCCTCGGGCCCACCGGGCACCCGATCCTAGTGGACCAATAGGACTACAGCTACCAATCTTAATGGACCAATGGTGACTATGGCTAGCCTACCGCTTTGTGAAACGAATTAACGTCACCTTAGAGATTAACGGACAAAAATTATTCTAGAACAACAACAATCAAGAAACAGAGTCACAATGATTAACAAAAAAGCTTTGTTGAGATCTGACAATCACTCCTGGCATCGTTTCATCTCTTTGTTTGTTTTAGAGAGCGTTAGATTTCAGTGTTTCATTCCAGTAACGAATTCGCCATCGTTTTTTTCGCGGTTGTAATCTAAGAACTAGGGCTGTCGGTAATAAAACAATGTTCGGAAGCTAGGTAAGGCTGTACTTGAGTCGAGCGGTAAGGAGACACTCGATTCATTGGAGAAACTAAGTAGAAATGTAAATGTGAAAGGAAGCAGGGTGGTAGTTTTTAGTCAAACCATCAATAAACAAAGAAATGTATGTTAGCGTCGGAATGTATGGACCCAAGACAGAGGTGTCATCCTCCTTGTCTCTCAGGGGGTGCCATAATGTCCTCTCCGCAGTGGCCCCCATCCGGCCCCCAAACAGACTGCCAGCACTTCGGCCCCTAGGGCAGAGTGCTTCTGAGTGGGGTTGGTCCGGGCAAGCAGGGGTCTCCTTCTGGTGCCTAGACTTTGTGGTTTCACATTACTGGTCCTTCTTTGTCAAAATATCATTTTTTTTGTTTTCAATATGTTTACCATGGCTGGTCCAAGCCGCTCTCTCGTTTTTGTCTTTGGTACGTTTGACTCTTTTTTTTCTCAGTTTGTTACTTATGGCACAAAAATGTTTTTATGATGAGTATGAGGTTTACGATGCGTTGTCTGATGTATGCATGGAAAAGAATAAAAAGACACAAGGAAAAAATACGAAATAGAGAACATTAAAAAAAAAAGTGTCTGCAATGAGATGCAGGGGACTGTTCAGTGACACATCTTAAATTACGATTTTTACACTTGACGATGAGATTAGTGTGGGATTACAATGTTGTTTCTTCGTTCAGTCACTTACAAAAAGTCCAACCCAGTTGTCTTTGTATAGATGTATATTAGACCTCCAAGGAGGTTGACCAATAAATATAATTATACATTTCATTTTGAACTATCACCAGGGTGTCAACAAGTGACTGTAAAAAAAGACGTATCTTTGTCCACAATCACGAGAACTTTCATTTAGCTGTTTTCCTGGAGCATCCTTCCCCTCACCCCAGCACATGTTTAGGGGTTTTATCCAAAACTTCAGTTTAAATTATTTTGAGATTCAAAAACGCAAGCAAAATAAGCCAGATTTTTTTTTTTATGGCCAAAAGTTAAACTTTTTGAGAAAAAAAAGGTGAATGAAAAAAATATAAAAAATACTGCTTGCAAATATAATTATTTGGTTCATTTCATTTCTTCTTTGTCTCGATTTTTTGGAAAAACAAAAAACATCAGTTGCTCAAATTTCCCTTCTGCATCTTTGTGAATGTGAAAAGTAACCAATCAGATTGAGCTTTCCGGACAGGAGCACCAATGCTCATCCTTCGTCAGGCCCGCTGACTCCTGCCACACCAAAAGGGGGCGTGGCCAGCATGACTCGGACCTGTTCCAAGCTGCATGCACATTTTGTAAAACAAAAACGATACTGGAAAAAAAAAGATTGAACTGAACTAGATACGTGTGTTCGTTCCACATATCAGTAGGCCCGCTTGTATGTTGCATGCACTTGTACAGTTTGCTCGTACTTAAATATAAAGAGAAACCGAAGCCATTCACATCACGCGAAGACATTCGAAATGATCAGCTGCAGTCAAATCTAGTCCACATCCTTCATTCCGGTGCTGAATGTTTTTCGAAACCAACTGATTACCGAGATTATGTTGATGCCTTTAAAGCTATTGAACCCGTGCTGTACTGTGTTACTAAGCAATCCTCACCGCCCATTCTTTCAAATCTACAGTTACTGTACACATAGTTTACCTCTATGGGGCTGAGACTTCATGTTTGAATATGTATAAATCAGATCAATTTATATACAAAGTATAGCTATGTTGAACATAATGATGTAATAAGATATATGGATACATATGTTACACAAATTATTTAGAGTATAATGTACCAAAAGTAATTTAGGTATATTGTAAATATATTTTTAACCAACCAAACGGTTTAGTGATATTTACGAAAGGGGCCAAGTCAGATTACGGGGACATTGTCAAGTTCCTTAAGACTACGATTGGATTTATAAAGTCACAAAGGGACACTACTTTACTTCAAGGCTTCAGGGGATAGTCCCAAATTGCCACACTTGAGTGTACTAGGGTATCAGGCCATATTATCTGCAAAAGCTGTCGTCACTACACCTCTCTCTCTCCATGCTTTGAAACCTACAACCTACGACCCCAGCCATGTAAAACCCCATTTATAAAAACGTCCATTTTTTTGTTTCATGTTTAGTGAGTTATTTTTTTTATTTTGTCAGTATTATTAGAATAAAAAAAAAATGCTGATTGTTTACAATTTATGTGTTCCACTGAAACAACAACTACAAAAGAAACCGATCAGATAAAAATGTATTCACTGCAGCGTTTCTTGTTTGGTATAACAGGTGTGGCTCAAATGATGAGTATGTTTTATATAAAACATATATAAAAAGAGTTCATTTTTATTATTTACAAATAAAAAAGAATGTGTGGAAGAATTCTCCCTCATACTTGCTGTTGTTGTTCCACTGTCAACCCTCTCCTCCTACCATCCCTGGGTTCATAGTCCTATTTAAAACCATTTGAAACAGTTCAACTGGGCGTGATTGAGCTTGTCTGATAGAATGGAGCCAATTCTCAAAATTGCAAACCCCGCCCATCTGACAATCCAGGCAGGCTAAAGCAAACACTAAGGGCTGGATTCAATCCCTATCGCGGAGGTGTCGCGGAGGTGTCGCGGAAGATCCGCCTAAAACTGTAAAAAAATAAGTTCCGGTTGAGCCGACATTCAGTGCCTTCAGAAAGTATTCAGACCCCTTGACTTTTTCCCCATTTGTTAGGTTACAGCCTTATTCTAAAATTGATTCAATATATTTTTTTCCTGATCAATCTACACACAATACCACATAATGACAAAGCAAAAACACGTTTTAAGAAATTGTTGATCATTTCAACAAAAAAATGTAATAATGAAATATCACATTTACATAAGACCCTTTACTCAGTACTTTGTTGAAGCACCTTTGGCAGCGATAACAGCCTCGAGTTTTCTTGGGTATGACGCTACAAGTTTGGCACACCTGTATTTGGGGAGTTTCTCCCATTCTTCTCTGCAGATTCTCTCAAGCTCTGTCAGGTTGGATGAGGAGTGTTGCTGCAGAGCTATTTTCAGGTGTCTCCAGAGATGTTTGAACGGGTTGTCATCAAGGATCTCTCTGTACTTTGTTCCGTTCATCTTTGCCTCGATCCTGACTAGTCTCCCAGTCCCTGCCGCTGAAAAACATCCCCACAACATGATGCTGTCAACACCATGCTTCACAGTAGGGATGGTGCCAGGTTTTCTCCAGACGTGATGCTTGACATTGAGGCCAAAGAGTTTAATCTTGGTTTCATCAGACCAGAGAATCTTGTTTCTCAAGGTCAGAGAGTCTTCATTTGCCTTTTGGCAAACTCCAAATGGAGTTGCATTACTGCTTAGTAACAGCACAGTAACTAATATAAACCGATGTAGATCCCAGATACTACACTCCTCCCCCATAGTGTTTAACTCCCAGAGAACAAGGTAAATATGTTAGGTAACTGCTAATGCAATATCTGAACAATGCATTCTTAAACATTTTTCAACTACTGGGTTGAAGCAGACTTTTCAGAGCCCAGCACAAATCCAGGGGATTATTCTGCCCCGAAGATGGAGTTTGTGTCCTAATAACTAACCCAGGTAATGTCCTTTTTCTTTCCTTTTACCTAGGACATATTAAAGTGTTTGTTTTACTGTCCGTTACCTCCTTAACCAGCTCAACTCACAGGTCAAGCTTTTGAGGTGCCCTTCGCTGTCGAATAGGATATCTCCGCTCCTCCTGGGCTTCCTGTGGTGGGCCAGGTTCGGGTGGAAGGTCAGGCTCTGTCTCTCCCGTACGTCCACAGTCAGGAGAATAGTCCTGGGGGTCGTTATTGTTCTTGTTCTCTCGGCATGTCTCTGCTGGGGCGTTGGACCGTAGCAGATGATCCACATGAACGTTGTTGACCTGGCGATGACCAATTTGGACTTGGTAAGTCAAAGGTCCTCTGCGTTGCAAGATCACACCTGAGTTCCACAGGCGCTCGGGGTGTCTGAAATCACGTACCATCACCCTCTCTTCCTCTTTGAATTCTCTGACAGTCTTTGAGTGTCTGTCATGAGCTTTCTTCTGCTGTAGCTGGTGCTTTGCCACAGTGCTTGACAAGTCTGGTTTCAACAATGTCAGGCGGGTACGTGGTTGGCGTTTCAGAAACAGTTCAGCTGGTGTACATTCCGTTACTGTGTGTGGGGTGTTACGGTAAGTAAACAGGAACCGGGGAAGCCTTTGGTGGATGGGCACAGACTGAACCTCGAGTCTAGTCCAGGCCTTCTTAAAGGTTTGCACGGCTCTCTCCGCTGCTCCGTTTGATGCCGGATGGTAAGGTGGTGACAGGGTGTGCCTTACTCCGTTGTCCTTGAGAAACATTTCATAATCGTTTGACAGTGGTAGTGGATATTCCTCTGGTAGTATGCAGCGATTTACTGTGACCTTGTAGTCACCGCACATTCTGACGGTCTTGTCTTTCTTTGGGACTACAACAATCGGAGCGGCCCAGTCGCTCCTCGCTACTTTCGTGATTATGTTATTCTTCTGTAGGCTGTCCAGTTCCTTCTCTACTGCTTCCTTAAGAGCATAGGGAACTGGACGTGGTTTGTGAAAGATAGGCTTGGTTCCTTCTTGCACTCTGACTTTTGCTGTGAAGTCTTGTATTTCACCGTAGCCATCTTTGAAAAGTTATTTGTGCTTCTCCAGCATGTTAGTGAGTGTAGTCTGACTCACTGGTTTGTCATTTCTCAGACTGAAGATTTCTCCCCAGTTCAACTTGATCTTTTGTAGCCAGTTTCTGCCTAGCAAGGCTGATTTTTCTCCTTTAACAATGACAAGCGGTAGCGTCCACTCCTTTCCCTCATACCGGACTGGTACCTGGATCTGCCCTAACACAGGAATAGTGTCACCAGTATATGAAGAAAGGCGGATGGACGCGGGCTGAAGAGGACACTCTTTCAGTTTTTCTTTGTAGAGTCTCTCTGGAACCAGAGATACAGACAGGTGTCCAGCTGCATTTTTACTGGTTTTCCCGCTAACTCCATGTTGAGATAGATTCCATCTTTTAGTTGTTGAGCTGTGTACACTGTGAACAGATTAAGATTAAGGCTGTAACGTAACAAAATGTAGGAAAAATCAAGGGGTCTGACTACTTTCCGACGGCACTGTATACAGTGTTCAGTGTTTTGAGAGCTTAGATTGCTCTTAACCCACAATTACCTTGGTACATTATGTCAAAACCGGGTCAAAATGAAAATGCTCTCTAAAATAAGTTGTATCTGTTGCTATGGGTATAAGCCTTTCTTCTTGCTTGCTTGTGGGAAAACTAATATTTTCTCTGGTCCCACAGACTCAACCCTGCCATGCCCTCTGTCATTCTCCTCAGATAGGCATCTTAGCAAAGCAGCTTCACAGAACTCCCAGGGAGAGAGAGAGAGGGGGGGGGGGGAGACAGAGAGAGAGAGAGAGGTGGAGACAGAGAGAGAGAGCGAGAGAGAGCGAGAGAGAGAGAAAGAAAGAGAGAGAGAGCGAGAGAGAGAGAGAGGGAAAGAGAGAGAGAGAAAGAGAGGGGGGAAGGGAGACAGACAGAGAGAGAGAGAGAGGGGGAGGGAGGGAGAGCGAGAGAGAGAGAGAGAGAGAGAGAGAGAGAGAGAGAGAGAGAACAAGCACAGTATCAGTGTAGCTTTAAAAAAACAGGCCAACATTTGAATCCTACACATTAAAGTAGAAAGACCTTAGAATCAACTGAGATCTGACCAAATCCAGGACTAACGTCTTAGAGACTCCAAATTGTGACAAATTAAGCATTACAAAGACAAACATGGAAGGAATTCGCAAAAGCTAGAATTGCCAATGACCATGTCCAAATAATGGCCATCAAATTATGCCTCATTTGTGACGCACTTCCAGTTCACATTTTGACTCTGTGTCATCTCACGGATGTCATCATTAGGACAAGTTTTATATTTGATTTTATCCACTAGGGTTGCTGAAGTTAGACATTTTTAGGAAATGTTATTTAATTGACATAAGCTGTCTTCAATCAATCAATCAATGTGGTTGTGCTTGAGTGTTTGGTGGGGGGGGGTCGCATAAGCCAGGGGAGGCGTAGCTCCCAAATCTTAATTGCACAAAGCTTATTATGTGGCAGGGAATACTATTTGTAGATCAGTGATTGTACACCTCACTTTGTTCAAGATGATCCTCTTCAACTGAAAAAAATGGGTCAATTAGGACCAGTGTTAAGGAAAGCAACCATGGAGCTATGTTATAGCAAATTCGGGGGGTAGCCCTGACTGGGACTCAAACCCAGGTCTAGCGATTATCAAGCCAACGCCTTAACCATTACAGCAACAGGTCTGACCCTCTTGACGAGCTCGCTAGGTGTTGGCTTAGGGTTGCTACACTACTCCTTTCCTAAGGGGGATAGCGTGTCTTCCCCCTTCTCTATACCGAGTACCTACACTGATAAATTACGTTTTATTTTTGTACTATCATGGCAACACCACTAAGTCAATGTTTTGAAGAATAAAAAAAGGCACAAGGCGCCCTCTAGTTCTGCCAGTCCCCACCAAATCAGTCGGTCCTTAATCATTTGTAACATTACAAGGAAGGGTGTCCCCTTTTCCAACTGTTGTCTTTGGTGTGCGAGAGTTCCCTCAGAATATGAAAAGTACATTTACTTTCTCTGACCACATCTTTTTACCTAAAAAAGTGAAACGCAAGTATTTTGGGGAAGAAATGGAGTAAGTAAAATAATGGCACAAACAACTCTACGAAAGTTTTCAACTTTGCATAGAAAATTCTGTAGGACAGCTTTGACTAAAATAGTTCCTTCAAATAGTTCCTTCATGGCTGACTGTGTTGGTTTCTCTCACTGAAAGGGGAAGTTGTACCAAAATGCCCTCTCGTTTGACCTCTTATAGGACACATGGCAACATGGACCCCTGAGATTTATGTTCCACATCCTCTCGTTAAGAAAGCAGAGAGCCCCCCGAAACAACATCTGCAGGCAATCTAGCCCCTGCCTCTTGTCACTGGATCAGAGCTCACGACCTGTGTGTGTGTGTGTGTGTGTGTGTGTGTGTGTGTGTGTGTGTGTGTGTGTGTGTGTGTGTGTGTGTGTGTGTGTGTGTGTGTGTGTGTGTGTGTGTGTGTGTGTGTGTGTGTGTGTGTGTGTGTGTGTGTGTGTGTGTGTGTGAGGACCAGAGATCATACATAATATAGTCAAGATACTTGTCTTCCAGCTTCCAGGAAGTGACCTCTTCCATTTAGGGCCAAATGATGATGATCTTTATGGTTCATCAGTAATAGAACGCACAGAGAAAAACGGGAAATATAATCACGTTCATTATTTTCATAATGTTTGTTCTCTTTATGTTGACTTTCTCTTTTGTTCTGTGCATTGAGGGGGGAATAGTTTGGGAACAGCCCAGCTAGCCTACATTCTGCATCTAGCATCCACCCATTGGATTTAGCATCCACCCAGTGTTCAGAGGAGTGAGTCCCTCTAACCACTCATGCAGGGTCAGATATTTAGAATCCTCCTAAATGGAGAATGTTAAGATTCGGGTTAGTGTTACCTGATGTTAGACCTGTGTGCAGGGTTATAACAACCTCTGCTTCGAGAGGTATTGAATTGTTGAGATATGCTGAGTTTTCACTGCATGTACAGTACTGGGGTATATACAGCTTTAAGAACCATCTACTGACACATTCTTAGGAGTAAGAGGCCCTCAGAAGGTACAGGAAATTGGGCTTGGCACAGGAAACTGGTGCAACCCATATCCCAGTTGCAACATAACTGTAGATTTAGAAAAAAAAGGATGCATTTACAGTGTACTGAGTTTTGGTTGAAATAATTTGCCAAGAAAAAGGCCATTGATTGTATACTTAGTTTAGTTTAAATTACACAATCCACTTCCCATGCATAATTGAAACACCATCCTACTGTGTCATGTGTGAATTGTGGTTTTCAAGCATATAGTCAAACAAACAACCAGAAAACAGTTACAGTAAATTCATGTCACCTCAAAACAAGGCCGTCAAAGCAAGGCCGGATCATTATGGCAAGACGCATCATTCACCCAAGTTTTGTCAAAATCGGCCCAGTGCTGTCTGAGATACCGCATGTGACTAACGTATGAACGTTTAAAGGAACGGACGGAGACAGATCCACAGTCCACTCCCCGAATTCTTCGTGGGGGACAAAGATGGTTTCCCGAGACGGTGCAATATAATAACCTACTGAGTAACTAACCAGTATTCACCAGCAGATGGTGTAGTTTTGTCAGAGGATCATCAGTGTCTGGATGGAGTTTATCTCTGTTTGCCCATCATAAACTGCAAGGACGGATTGGCCTTCTGGCATTTCGGGCAAATGCCAGATGGGCTGGTCAATTTGTAGCCCAGTGGGCCTGTCTAACTTGGGTATTTTGCGCAAAAATGATCATTATCTGGCTAATAATGGGGGCCTCAAGGGAATAAATGGGCCGGTGTGTTAGAAATGTCAGGGCTGAGTTCTAGTCCCGGTCCGCACCTGATATACAATGCAATTCTGGAGAGGGTGGATTGGAAGGACAGAGGTGCTAACCTCTAGTAGAGAAATCTATGTGTGTGCAGACATGTCTAAGGGTCAGAGCTATGTAGTTGGGTCACACAGACACACACACACTCTTTGACAGGGTGCTATCGCGTACAGGCTCTCATGCTACGACAGAGACTGCTGTCATCCAGAGAACATCCTCCATTGTCCCCTCTCTCCTTTATGTCATTTAATGATCTTTCTGCCATCAAAACAAGTGTTGTCCCTGCATGGTCAGCACTTATATACAGTATGTCCAAAAACAACCTACATGATGACGAAACATGTTGAATAAGCTCTATAGTAACCTACATTTTTACAGACGCTGTTATCCAGAGAGACTTAAAAGAGCAATTAGAGTGCAATTAGGGCACCTTGCCTAGTCGGCTCAGGGATTCGAACCAGCGACCGTTCTGTTACTGGCCCAACCGCTAGGCTACTTGCTACCCAGTCTGTTAGTGCTACCATGCTAACTTCATTGTGTTTGGCTTGACAATGAGCAATTGAGTGTTGGCAAGAGCACAAACAGATCTGAGACCAGGCCACAGACATGCATGTTCTTGTTCTGAGAAGTGCTATTGCAGTATTGAATACTACAGCGACTGCTTTTCCACAGCGCTTGCGGTATAGACAAAAGGAAATGTGTGTTCACTGAATGAGAAAAATAATAAGCCACATGCCACAACTTCCTCTACAGGCAACAGTTTTACAGCAAAACAACATCTTGCAGAATCGGCCATTCAGTAAGAATGAACAATGGATCTGTCTGTTTTTGGTTGAACAAAAGGAACTAACCAAGTTCTCCATCCCCTCATTCATTTGTTTATTTCTGTTTGAAGATCAACCAAGTCTATCATTTAAGTAATCGGGAAATGTATAAGATATAACAACCTATCCAATGTGTGGGTTATTATACTGCACCGCGTCTCGGTATTTTATTTCGGGCCATGTCACGTGGTCATGGTGTTAGTAGCTGCTGACAGAGAACTAAGAGAAGAGGGGAAGAGGGGATATTAATAAGCGGGAATTCTTCACATAATTATTAATAAATCCGAGACGCTCATAATGATTATTTTTGCTATAGTTTAATGTCATTTTGGGTGGCGCACCGGCGGGTGGAATTCAGAACGACTTTTTCATCTGTGTAGGCTACTGTAGTCTAGATATTTTAGACAGATGTCATACCGTTTGCGGTTTATTATTTCCATCGAATGAAATATATTTTTTACTTCTGAATGGAAAATTCATTAAGCTATAGACTAGGCCTACTTAATAGAGCATTCAAATAGAGCACTCGTAATTTTTCACATTAGTTATTTGCATGGTTTTTGCCTTAAGGGGAAATTGAATGCCAACTGAATAAAATCGTGGTTTTCAGTGCGACTTGTGTTTCAAGCGCTCAATTGACAATGAAACATCTCTCATCACTAAGGACTCCGCGGCTAGCTGAGCTTATACTGCCAGTTTCCAAGCACGAGGAACGATGACATGCTGACTCGAAAATATCTGAAGATACGGAATTGTCATCAGTACGTTAACAAATGCTTCTTTAGCATTTAATGCGCGGTATCGGCTGGCCCCAGCCATCATCGTGCGCCTACGCCGCTGACATTTATATTGGAAGCAACAAGCCTGAGCTCATCGCGCTGGTGAGAAAGTCGCCTTTCATCGGAGAAATTCACTTCCTTTGTGTTTATGCAAAACCCTACGAGCCGGGTCGTGCTGACTACAACTCCCCTTTAAACTACCTGGGATAGTGGTGACAATTTGTTGAAACTGGACCTCAAGACGCGCCCACTGAAGAATTGCGGACTTAGTGCATTTTTTTTCGCGCAGGCGACACACAGCTGTGGAAAACCCGACACTGCATGTGGAGTGCTGATTGTTGACAGGGCGAAAGAGGGCGGTCAAAACACAGACGGGTTAAACAGCGTGCCTTGCCTATGGTTTCATATCTAACTCCAAGGAGCTGGAATACTTCATTTGCTGTTCATTCAGAGAGCTCCACATCTACACATCCAAGACAGCCACGCATGCCCCAGAGGACCTTTGCACATCAGCACTTCATGCCCGCACTGGTGATGCCATGCCCCGCAACCACAGCGGAGATGAAGGCGGCACGGGGCTCTGGATGAAAACTTCTCCGGGCCACCGCGCCGAGGGCTATGACTTGAAGGATGTGGAGTCCGGCCGAAGGATGATGAACAACGCCAGTGCCGGGGACGGTTTGCTGTCGGCCTCCAGTGCTACAGGTGCCGGGGGTTCGGAAAGCCTGAGAGGAAACAAGGGAGCCCGGCTCAGCCTGCTGGGAAAGCCGCTCATATACAGCGCTCAAAGTGGCCGGAGAAACGTCCGTTACCGAAGGCTGCAAAATTTACTGTACAACGTGCTGGAGAGACCACGAGCCTGGGCGTTCATCTACCATGCGTTTGTGTAAGTGAAACATTTCATACATCTATTTGCATGGTATGAAGTCTTCTTGCGCAGTTGTTTTATTCCGCCATCGGTCAGGAGCTCACACCGACTCCCACCTGTTGCGCCCACCTCGAAAGATGCTCCTGTAGACTTCCACCACGATACATGTCTGGACACATTTCTTGGAAATTCATCTAATTTGAATAAGAATGGGGCCATGATATCTGATGATGATCTGAAATTATAATTTCAATCGGTTTTGGACTTTCCAAAAGGAAGCCATTCTCTTTTTGTATTTTGTATTTTTACCATATCTCAAAAAAATATTTAAAAAAGACAGATTAACTGAACACTTATAACAGACAATCATATGCTGCTGTTTTATTTGTGCTAGATCCTACCCATCTCCAACCCCTGGTCAATTAAGTTGATCTGTTGTATAGCCTACCATGACTACTCATAAGGCCAATAATGAATGCAGAGAGAAATGTCAAGTCAAATAAACCCCTGGTTGTTTCTAATGTAGTCCATACATTCATCTCATCCATACAAATAACCCAGTACCACTTTACTGTCCAATTGTACAGCTAATTCTGAATTTAAAACCCCCCTCACACTGACTCACACTGTTGAATTGTGCAAATTATTCAAGAGCTTTTGTGAAGTAAACATTGTACACAATGAGCGATACAGATGCAGTGTTTAAATTTGACTCAGTTTCTCACAGCAGGACAAGAATCCTGCAGCAACAGGAAATGTGAATAATTATGTGGGTATTTACACTGACTGTACAAAACATTAGGAACACTTGCTCTTTCCATGAAATAGACTGACCAGGTTTTTCCAGGTGAAAGCTATGATCCCTTATGGATGTCACTTGTTAAATCTACTGTTTCAATCAGTGTAGATGAAGAGATTTTTAAGCCTTGAGACAATTGAGACATGGATTGTGTACGTGTGCCATTCAGAGGTCGAATGGGCAAGACAACATATTTAAGTTTCTTTGAATTGGGTATGGTGGTAGGTGCCAGGTGCACCGGCTTGAGTGTGTCAAGAACTGCCACGCTGCCGGGGTTTTCACCCTCAACAGTTTGCCATGTGTGTCAATAATGGTCCACCACCCAAAGGACATCCAGCCAACTTGACACAACTGTGGGAAGAATTGGAGTCAACATGGGCCAGCGTCCCTGTGGAACAATTTCAAAACCTTGTAGAGTCCATGTGTATATACTGTATGTGGATATGTATATTAAATATTTTCAAAAATTGTAGGGGTTGATACATTTTTTGTTAGGGCTAATCAGGTCTGACACATTTATGTTGAAATGACACAAGCTTTAGAAGCCTTTTTAAACCTTGATTACACTACAATGATCAGTGCATGATCACAAACAAACTTATGTTGTAACAGACTACAATGTTGAGTAGGCTACAGTGATGAGAATATAAATTCACATGAGCACACCTTATACGAGTTCTGTGTACCACTTCTATGCGAGTTCTTTATATAAGCACTGTGTATGGGTTATTCTGCAGGGCCCTTACTGTGTTGATATTAAGCAAGTACTTGAGTTCTGCTTCTATAGGCCTTCATCACTTCTATATGAGTTCAGCATACGAGTACTTTATATGAGTCTTCTGTTTGGCCTTGAGGTGGCTCCAGACCAGATACAGGAAAGAGTCCATCTTCACCGCGCCTCGGTGTCTCTGTCCATCTGGTCTCCGTCAGATGGCCTCCATTTGTTGACCAGGCGACCAGCTGCATTTGATTTCCCGGCGTGTGACAGTGCTGTTATCACGGTCTGTCTCTCTGAGCCTGGCTGGAGGAAGGAAGTGTGTGTGGATGAGTGCAGGGTTCTGAGCGTGTTTTGAGAATCAACATTCTGGGTTCATAGGGGAAGATTTAGCTAGTTTGTGTTTGTGTGTTGGGGTTATCTGCAGATCAATTGTGGGGTCACAGTTCCTTGCATTGACAGGCAGCGTATCAAATTGATCATGTTTTTCCAAACATGCCTCATCATTGTGCCATTGAACCATGCAGAAGACTAGTAGGCCTATGTGTATTGTGTTTCTGATACAGTACAGTATAGATACATTATTTGAGCATTCTTTCCCTACCCACTGCAATGTAAAAAATGATAACAATATTCTTACTACCCACAAAGCATCACTGTATTATTGCTCAGTCATATCATCGTGTCTGGGGTCATCATCTCTGGAGGGGGCTGTCCTTTTTTATGATCCCCTGAAGAGAGTGTGTCCATTTTACGTCCCCTAGTTGTTCATGTAAACTCAGCAAATAAAGAGACGTCCCTTTTTCAGGACCCTGTCTTTCAAATGTAATTCGTAAAAATCCAAATAACTTCACAGATCTTCATTGTAAAGCGTTTAAACACTGTTTCCCATGCTTGTTCAATGAACCATGAACAATTAATAAACATTCACCTGTGGAACGGTCGTTAAGACACTTATAGCTTACAGATGGTAGGCAATTAAGGTCACAGTTATGAAAACTTAGGACACTAAAGAGGCCTTTCTACTGACTCTCAAAAACACCAAAATAAAGATGCCCAGGGTCCCTGCTCATCTGCATGAATGTGCTGCAAGGAGGCATGAGGACTGCAGATGTGGTCATGGCAATAAATTGCAATATCCATACTGTGAGACGCCTAAGACAGCGCTACAGGAAGACAGGACGGACAGCTGATCGTCCTCACAGTGACAGCCCACGTATGACAACACCTGCACAGGATCAGTACATCCGAACATCACACCTGCGGGACAGGTACAGGATGGCAACAACAACTGCCCGAGTTACACCAGGTACACACAATCCCTCCATCAGTGCTCAGACTGTCCGCAATAGGCTGAGAGAGGCTGGACTGAGGGCTTTAGGCCTGTTTTAAGGCATGTCCTCACCAGACATCACCGGAAACAACGTCGCCTATGGGCACAAACCCACCATCGCTGGACCAGACAGGGCTGGCAAAAAGTGCTCTTCACTGACGAGTCACGGTTTTGTCTCACCAGGGGTGATGGTCAGATTCACGTTTATCGTCGAAGGAATGAGCGTTACACCAAAGCCTGTACTCTAGAACGGGATCGATTTGGAGGTGGAGGGTCCATCATGGTCTGGGGTGGTGTGTCACAGTATAATCGGACTGAGCTTGTTGTCATTGCTGGCAATCTCAACGCTGTGTGTTACAGGGAAACATCCTCCTCCCTCATGTGGTACCCTTCCTGCAGGCTCATCCTTACATGACCCTCCAGCATGACAATGTCACCAGCCATACTGCTCGTTCTGTGCGTGAATCCTTGCAAGACAGGAATGTCAGTGTTCTGCCATGGCCAGCGAAGAGCCCGGATCTCAATCCCATTGAGCACGTCTGGGACCTGTTGGATCAGAGGGTGAGGGCTTGGGCCATTTCCCTCAGAAATGTCCGGGAACTTGCAGGTGCCTTGGTGGAAGAGTAGGGTAACTCAGGAAGAACTGGCAAATCTGGTGCAGTCCATGAGGAGGAGCTGCACTGCAGTACTTAATGCAGCTGGTGGCCACACCAGAAACTGACTGTTACTTTTGATTTTGACCCCCCTTCCCCTTGGTTCAGGGACACATTATTCCATTTCTGTTCGTCACGTGTCTGTGGAACTTGTTCAGTTTATGCCTCAGTTGTTGAATGTTGTTATGTTCATACAAATATTTACACATGTTAAGTTTGCTGAAAATAAACGCAGTTGACAGCTGGAGGACATTTCTTTTTTTGCTTGTGTTTGTGTGTAAATGATACACACACACACACACACACACACACACACACACACACACACACACACACACACACACACACTACATGTCAATGTTTTAAATGTATGTACATTGTAAAGTATTTTGTCTGTAATGTCTTCTTCGTTATGTGCTACACCCCAGTAAGACTATAGCTGTCTCCATTGGCGTCAGCTAATTGGGATCCTAATCAATCAAACTCGGGCGACTAAGGGGTGGGGTGCTTACATCATTACTGCATTGTCAGTTTTTTTTATTAGAGCCCGTGAATCTGATAGGCCAGATTTGTTGATCATATTCTGGACTGCAGAAGCTTGTCTCTTTGGGAGCGCATGGTTGGTTGGATCACGGCTGGGAAGTTAGTGAGTGATTTCTTTCAACCCTGGGTAGATGAGCAATAGTAGAGTAATAGATATGAAGGATATCCGAGCCCCCCCCCCCCCCCCCCTCAACCTCGCTTAACTATAGATTGTGACACTGAGACTGATTGGTAATGGGTTACACTGCGATTGCCTTAATGCTTACAGAGTCATCTGTAGTGATTGGTGTGAAGGGGCAATAGTTAGCCTTAATATGCAGTTGAATGGCTTATTCACTGTTGTTACAAGCTTTTTGATATCTGGAAGTAAATGTTGGTGATTTATTATAGACTATCAAACTCGAAATGATGCTATGTCTGCGCTATACTGTACATGTTCGTCTTTTTCAACTTGAGGCTTTTCAAATCGCAGTTGTTTAACAAGGCAGACAGGCGAAGGCAACCAAAATTTCCCTGTGACACGTGATCGCAATTGTCATCGGGTCATTAGCAATGTCAATACTATGATAAATGAATCAGGATATGTGACATGCCTTTCATATAGTTTGTTTAGTTTTTTAAAATACGGCTTTATGTAAGAACGACTGTCTATTTGTGTTGTTATTGAAGAGGGGGACTTTAACCAGTCCACCCCACCTGGAAAAGCTCCCGTGACTCTTCTGAAGCTCTACTTTACATGACTCACATACCTGGGGCCCTGGGTGTCTGTGTGTGTTGTGTTGGTTCATCATCTGCGTCCTAGAGATGACCTTTCCTTTAACTAAAAACTTCAGAATACTCTGGGTATGAATGAAGTGGATGTCAGAGAGGATTTGCTGAGATACACATGTTTTCGCATAGCACTTTCTACGTTTCACAAATATTCCTTGGAGAAAGTCATCATTTGTAATTGGATTTGCCCAAAATCCCTCTGTCATTTATTTTGTTCAGACATGTAAAGAAGTGATTAGTCCCCAACAATGAAAATTGGTTACAAAAAAATCCCCAATCCCTCAATCACATTATTTTACTACAGTATGTCTAAAAACCAAGACAGTACCCTGGCCCTGAACCAAATTGGATTCGTCTGATGACTGAGTCCAACACAAGATGTTGTTTTTGTGTTTACTCCAATTCCAATGTCTCATAATGCATTCTCGCCAAGGCTATTTCAGTGAGCATTTTGATAACTCACAGAAGTTCCCCCTTTGTCCCTGGCCATGCTTTCAGGCGGTATTGACAAGCACTCATCCACCTGGGTCCTTCACCTTTTCCTTGCCAAGACAGAAGGGACAGGCACAGAAGACTGAAGTGCACTTTAGTCAAGGCTTCAATCTAGTAATATCCAGAACTACACCCTCCATATTGACATGCTCTACCTCTACGACCTTTGACCTAGCACGCATACCGTGTCATTTACATGCAAACATATCCGTATAGCATGAACAACAGTGGGTGGAGCCCTAATAAGACACGACCGCTACAAGTGTCAAGAAGAAGATCACAATTTCAAATACTAAATTCTTCCATTTGTATACAAGGTTTAAGATCATAAGATCATGGACGATTACGTTCACAGTCTCAAATACTTCATGATGATATGAGATTGCATACGGAGCCCAAGCAGGATATGCACTGTATGTATTTATCCATTTCATTTTCCCGTTTGTGAGTGGGAGAGCAGGACTGAGGGCTGAGCCAGTCTTTGTGCCTAGCTGACTGCATCACTGCCCGCCGGGGACTCGTTTCCCTTCTGCCTACCCCCCTCTGACTCCCGCCCCACTCCTCCCCCAACACTCAGACACAGTGCCGCCATTCATCTTACCTTTGGATTAACGAGATCTTATCCCTGCAAGTATGTCAGGGGCAGGAATGCGTGGGGAAATGGATACGCACATGAAACCTTCCGGCTCATCGGGTTCCTGCGCTGGCATGTGGGGCGGCTAAAGCCGGGTGTACACTACATGATTTTGGCCCCGATTTACCTGTTCCAGACAAGTTTTAGAGCACGGAGACAAAATCCTCATGTCGTTGCCGACTCGAGGTGCGCGGCTGTCACCGATGCTGGTTTACAGTTATCTGATCAGAGACGCAACATGAGGGCTACCGATCTCGTCTTTGAGCTGTCCCAGACCTCTCGATATTTTTAAACAGGTTTTATTTTATCAACACACAATCTGCAATGCTCTTGTAGTGGGAGAGGTGCAGTGACACGTTTTGAGAACGGTGATCAGCAATAGCCAATGAGAGCTCGCCAGAGAGGGTGTTCGTTCCCGAGTATGGCCAGGGTGGTGGTTGCAGAGTCTGTGGTGGATTGTTGGATGAATGGTATAACACTGACAGTAAGCCTTCTGTGCATCACACCCCAAGGTGTTATGCAAGACTGTCTTTTTTTGCAATCTCACCCCGCTCTATGGTTGAGGAAGTAAGTCATTTCCTCATGCAGAATCTATAGAAATGAAGTTTTTTTTTAATGAAATTGAGATCAAATAGACATATCCTTGAGCTGCTGTAGGCAATCCATCTGTCACTCAATTTGACACGTCGAAATGCCACATCTTCTTCTTCCTGGAATCAGCCTACTCCACTGCCATGTTGTCCTTTTCCGGTTTCTCCCGCCTCGAGCAAGCCGGCATTCATCAACACACCAATGAAGAAGACCCACGTCATGCACCCATACTACACTGATACACACTGCAATGGAAGGGATGGCGCCAATGCTATTCACATTCTACGCTGCGCACGTCGTCAGTGTAATGGCCGCTCCTCGGCCTAGACAGATCAAATCAAACGTATTTAAAGTTCATTAAAACATGGCATGCAGGACATTGTGTCACTGACTAACCAACCCAGAGCAACAGATTCAGTAAGATCCCATACACTCTCCCTTGTTTTTCCCATTGGAAGGCATGTGTAGTGTGTACTATCTAGCTCTCTGACTCAATGGAAAAAGCGTGAGTCTTCCCGGTCAGTCAGGCGAAGGTGAAGTCATTCAGACGCAGCGACGCAGAGCCAGTAAACACTGTGTCCGGTGGTGTGATTCAGTAAGATGTATAGTTGTTAAGAGAGGGGTGTCTTTTTGAAAGAGGACAGAGTGTTTTGATAGTCACAAGGAGCCCGCCTGACACAAAGCAGAAGCGTCAGACAGACGCACTTGACGGCAGAGAAGACGGCGGATGGTTGAAGAAAGGCCAGAACAGAGGTGATGATGAGAGGAAGCTTGAATAGGGACGTTGATGCAAGGAAGGAGTGCAAGTGTGTGTGTGTGTGTGTGTGTGTGTGTGTGTGTGTGTGTGTGTGTGTGTGTGTGTGTGTGTGTGTGTGTGTGTGTGTGTGTGTGTGTGTGTGTGTGTGTGTGTGTGTGTGTGTGTGTGTGTGTGTGTGTGTGTGTGTGTGTGTGTGTGTGTGTGTGTGTGTGTGTAAGGAAGCTTGTTTGCAGTGGTGGAAAAAGTAAAAGTGAAGTCACCCAGTAAAATACTAATTGAGTAAAAGTCTGAAAGTATTTGGTTTTAAATATACTTAAATATCAAAAGTTCATGTAATTGCTAAAATATGTATTTATTTATTTAACTAGTCAGTTAAGAACAAATTCTTATTTATAATGACAGCGTGTTAGCTGGATTCGATCTAGCAACCTTTCGGTTACTGGCCCAACTCTCTAACCACTAAGTTACCTGCCACCCCAATATCAAAAAGTAAAAGTATAAATCATTTCAAATTCTGTATAATCAGCACACCACACTCCACCATTTTCTTGTTTTTTAAATTTACAGATATCCAGGGGCACACTCCACCATTTTCTTGTTTTTTAAATTTACAGATATCCAGGGGCACACTCCACCATTTTCTTGTTTTTTAAATTTACAGATATCCAGGGGCACACTCCACCATTTTCTTGTTTTTTTAAATTTACAGATATCCAGGGGCACACTCCACCATTTTCTTGTTTTTTTAAATTTACAGATATCCAGGGGCACACTCCACCATTTTCTTGTTTTTTTAAATTTACAGATATCCAGGGGCACACTCCACCATTTTCTTGTTTTTTTAAATTTACAGATATCCAGGGGCACACTCCACCATTTTCTTGTTTTTTTAAATTTACAGATATCCAGGGGCACACTCCACCATTTTCTTGTTTTTTAAATTTACAGATATCCAGGGGCACACTCCACCATTTTCTTGTTTTTTTAAATTTACAGATATCCAGGGGCACACTCCACCATTTTCTTGTTTTTTAAATGTACAGATATCCAGGGGCACACTCCACCATTTTCTTGTTTTTTAAATTTACAGATATCCAGGGGCACACTCCACCATTTTCTTGTTTTTTTAAATTTACAGATATCCAGGGGCACACTCCACCATTTTCTTGTTTTTTAAATTTACAGATATCCAGGGGCACACTCCACCATTTTCTTGTTTTTTAAATGTACAGATATCCAGGGGCACACTCCACCATTTTCTTGTTTTTTAAATTTACAGATATCCAGGGGCACACTCCACCATTTTCTTGTTTTTTAAATTTACAGATATCCAGGGGCACACTCCAGCAAGAATGTTTGTTTCGTGAGTCTGCCAGATCAGAGTCAGTAGGGATGACCAGGGATGTTCTCTTGATAAGCGTGTGATTTGGACCATTTTCTTGTCCTGCTAAGCATTCAAAATATAACGAGTTCTTTTGGGCGTCAGGGAAAATGTATGGAGTAAAAAGTACATTGTTTTATTTAGGAATGTAGTCAAGTAAAAGTAAAAGTTGACAAAAATAGAAAAAATAAAGTACAGCTACACCAAAAAAACGACTTAAATAGTACTTTAAATTATTTTGACTTTAGTAATTTACGTCGCTGCTTGCTTGAGACGTCTGCAGTAGGAGTGTGCAAGTGTGTGTGTGTGTGTGTTTGTGTTGGGCCCAAGAAGAGCACAGGCGGGGGAGTGTTATAGCCTTCGTGCTCTGAAGACGTGCCACAAAAATGTTCTCCCCATTCATCCACCCAAGTGGCCAAACATCCCGCTTGTGTGACAAAACGTTTTAACATGCTAATTATATTTAAATCATATTTAAATCTTTATATATATATTTTCTGACATACTCTCCTTGTTGACAACATTTATATTTGACTTTCTGCATAGCCTGCTTCTGTATCATGCAGGTTTTATGATCAAGGACTCTCCTTGGATTAGGTAAATTCACACACACACAAATCGTCCGAATTGGATGATTCATGAAATAAGATTA